>NC_137464.1:63886219-64158194 GCF_964235325.1 Thermobia domestica
ATCAGGCTTATTGCGCTTGTGACGCCTTGTGTATTGAAATGATGAAAAGAAGTATCAGTACCAGACTAAAGAAACACGTTAGAAAGTCTCGCAAAAACAAAGAATCTGTTTTTGGCCTATCTAAGCATCTACAAATTACAAAACATTTAGTACAAAAAGGTAGAGGTGTTACATTATGTCACAAATAACTGAAAGGAACGTATTTGAAGCTTATTATATTACAACTACAAACACGCTTTGAACTACGGAAAAGGAAAGCTTGAAAAGGACCGGGATACGATTATGACAAATTTCATCAAGACAAAAATTAATACGCCAAATACTTTAATCTTTTAAAAATATACAGGAACACAAATTGAGGGTTAAATTTGTATATAAATTGGCAACAGTGTTAAATTTGAAAACACTGCACATACAGGATTTAAACTCACAGAGTGTTGGAAGACAGAACTCGCAGAAGATCATATAGGTAGCATTTAGAGTTAGTGTACTATCATAATATTAAGAGTTCATATATTTTCTTACACCATTGTTTGTTATAACATAAACATGTGAATAACAGCACACAGGATATTTTAAGCCTTAGCTCCGAAGAAGAGTACCTGTGAGATACTGGAAATATCGGCTAAACAACATTATTCTGGATACTTTTTTTTTTTTTTTTTCATATATTAGAATGTGTTCATATTTACGACGTATATTATTCCACCCACACATTTATATTATTTCTTATATAGAACACATTTATATTATTTCTTAACTTTTATTATTATTATTAAGCATACACACATCTTAATTACTACGCTCAATTACCAATTACAAAACCTATGTACTCATAATAATGGTAAAAAATTAAGAACTTTCACTTCTCATATATGTATAACATTTATTAACATGCAAAATAGGGACACGATAATGTCTGCATGATGCATTAAAATTCAGTATGTGGGGACCCGGATTTGATTCTCGGTTGGAACTTACGTGGTTTGGATCCCACGTTAAGTTGTAGGTCCACGTCTCACATAGCCTAGCTGCTGAAAGGAACGTTAAACCTAAAATCAAAACAAAAATTCAAGTATATATTTTATTTCGATCGTTTCTAAAACAAATGAGTAATTCACTCATTCGTTTTCAGCACGAATATGTACATTTACTATTTAAGGTAGAATCTGAATAACACGCGCTCCTAGCGGAAATTAAACTCTGAAATTCCATGCTAAAGACGCGTTTGTTAACCATACATCTACAAGGAACGCCAAACGATGCTTGCAGTTCCGCAAGCCTACCGGAAACCGAATTTACTGAATCCCCTGAGTGTTACCCACCTTAAACAAACTTTACATAACAAATAACCCGAATCTACAACAGTTCTGATCTTCAGGCTAGTAAAACAATAAAAATTCATGTTTATGTATCCTATTTCTTTGTACGGAATGAAATTTTATTTTCCGAAATTTTGCTAATCTCTACTTATTAGTGCTTTATAATTAGTTATTTGAAATACAAGTGTAACACATGTATGTCCGTGGCTTCATATGCATACTTTCACAATAATATTTCAGATTAAATCAGTTTAAAATGTACTTTAAGAATGCTCATTCGTTACTTAAATGCTTAAAATGTGTACACACATTAAGCGTTAAATTCCGACACCCTAATGAGTATTAAGCACGTTTCTCCCTTCATAATTTATATATAAGCGTCGTAAAGCAAGTACAACCCTTCACCGAAAACCTATTGTGAAGCACTTTCTCGCCCTTATGACTCTTTTTCTCGCAAGAAGCAGAACGAAAATTTCTGCTTCGAATCCTTCCTTTCCTGCATGCTCGGAACGACAGAGCTTAGCTTGAGGCTCTGCATTATTGCCTCCTTTCCCGTCTGAGTAAGGATGTAGGGAACGAATTTTTTCTGTCATGAAAACTGTGTAATTACACTGTATGTAAGGCTAGTCGTTTAAAGGGCTGCTCTACGACAGCAGCATATGCTAGAAAGAGCCAAGTCAGAACACATGAACAGAAACAAACATCAAGTATTATGACTTGCAGTATGTTGCAATATCTTTCATAGACATCAATCAGGGTTGCCAACAACATATTAAATTAACCACAAAAAAAAAATCCATCTTTCCTCATTGGTATTGGGAAAGTACATGACTTTGTGATTATATTATACAGCCGCCCCTGGATCTCCAAACTCAAATCTGGGCGTGGAAGATAAACCGTATACCGGTAGAATCACCATTATAGGTATTGAACACCTGCAACGAACTGTAGAGCAGAATTAGGTTCTTCACAATCCACCACTGTGTACAACCTCGATGCGTCAACAAAAGTTACCGCACGAACTGACTTCTGCAGACGCTCAGTGACGAGTGGAAGTATATCGTTAGCTTCTCAAAAACCCCAAGTATGAGCATTTGCTCTGACATATTAGGACTTCGAGTAAATAGACGTTTATTATTATTATTATTATTATTATTATTATTATTATTATTATTATTATTATTATCAAAATCTACATATGGGTAAACAGTGGTTGGATTCTGGTCATTTAAACAACTGGTAATCAAACGGAGAAGATTCGATCACAAGGCCTGATATACCGTGAATATTCCAGATGGTATTACACATTGATTTTTATTCAATCCAACTATGGCAAAATGCATGATGCTTTGTTTCGAAAACAATTGGCCTTGGTTAACTGAAGTTCTCATCTAGCATGACAATGTTTCACTACATATTGCACGTTCAATCCAACTGCGATAAATTTAAATAATAATAATAATAATAATAATAATAATAATAATAATAATAATAATAATAATAATAATAATAAGAAGAAGAAGAAGAAGAAGAAGAAGAAGAAGTGGAAATTGGGGCCTAAAAATTTCTTATCTCAAAATCTAAAAACTAGTATTATTGTAAATCTTAAGTATTGTGCCTTAATCTAACACCAAACTCTTCTAATGCAATCACATTTAATTTTTATTTTAACTATAAAATTTCGGAGGGGTAAGTTTGCAAATTTGTTTTTCAGCTACGACAATGTAAATAATTCTGAAACCAATTCAAATAGAAATATGGGCAGATGATCATACTATTGTTGATTGATTCACTGATTAAGAGTTTAGCAACCTTTCAGGAGCGAGATTATGAAACGTGAACCTACATCTTAACGTGAGATCAGAACCACATGAGCTACTACTGGGATCCAACCGCATCAAAGGCATACTAACCATATAGCAATAAGAGAGCTCGAAAGTTTGTTGTAAGCATCACAAAATCTATCTTCAATTATGCATTTTCTGCCTTGCTTGCGTCAAATTCTGAAACACGGTTTCTTGAGTACAAACTGTTACGATTATGTATCTACTCCATTTAAACAGATTCACAACTACTTGTTACTACCATCACAATGTATCCTGCAAGAGATAGCTTGTTATATCATAAATACTGTCACAAGTTTGAATGTGAAAACTCAGAGAGTATTAACACCAAGACAATTTATTTTGGTCATGTTTTACATTGATATGTTGTGCACCTGACACACGAATCATTTTTCGAAATGTCCCCCCTTGGCCTTAATGCAGGCACGATGTCTGTCCGGACACTGGTCAATGGTATTACGCACCACGTCCATGGGAAAATTGTTCACTGTTCAGGTCAAGGATTGTTTCAGACTGTCGACAGATGGATGCCATTTATGGCAGACCTTTGCCTGAAGGACTGCCCAAAGTTTGTAGTCCAACGTGTTAAGGTCCGGGCTGCTAGAAGGCCAATCAGCGGTAGAAAATGAAGTCGGGGACGTTCCGTGCCAGCCAGTTCTGGGTTGTTTTCGCTTTGTGGCCTGGAGCGGAATCCTGCCTGAAGGTCCACCTTTCTCCAGGGAACATGGTAGCACATAGTGGTTTCACTATAGGTGTTAGCACTGTGTCCTGCTACACCTTGGCAAATGTTTTAACACCTTGTTCGCAAAAATGCAGTTGAGTTGTGCTGAGTAGCTCACTCCCCACCAAACCATCACTGAGGCAGGATGATGTGCCCTCTGAACCCTTGGAGCTGCCTCAGCAGCTGCAGTAGATGACGTGGCATACATACGGTCATTTTGGGCGTTGTAGGCCTGCTCAATTGTGAACACCTTTTCGTCAGTGAACAGTATCCTTCTGTGCAGATTGTTGGCGTAACGCCGCAACAGTCTCTTTGATTTAAGGACCCTCTACGACATTAATGTTTGGGTCAGAAAGTGACCATTCCGCCTCTTATACACCCGTAGATGTAGGTCACTCCCGAGCACACGAGACATGGAATTTCTGCTGATGTTCATCTCAGCAGCCATCACACTTTGTGTTCGAACAGAATTTTTTCGAATTCTTGCTGCGACTGCTTTCTGGACCTGCGGGGTTCGTACCGTTCGTGGTCTGCCACTTCTTGAACGGTCGATTGCCGTTCCAGTCTCGGTGTATCGCTGTATGGCGCGATACACGAATCTCTTGCTGATTTTTAGGGGTTTCAGGAGGTTGAAAATCTCTCCTGCTGTCTTCCCGACTTTGTGTAGTGCAATTACTGCTACAAGATTTCCGTAATCGCCCCACTCCATTAGGACTTAGTACAATATCAACGTATGTCATGAACAGTCAAACACACACTACATGCATCTTCTGCTTTATTCACAGATGGCAGAACTGTGCCACTCCGGATGCCTACAGCGCCACTCCAAACTTTTTGATAGTATTTATAATATAACTACGTATAACGTTACTAACCTTCTTTTAGTAAGGGCGGTGTGTCTGCTTGATATCTACTTCCAACTCTAATTTCACCTTTATCTGCTAATAAAGTTTTTTGTTGTGGATCGAATACTAAGCAATAGAAAAATGTATCCTGTAACAAAAAAGAATCAAAAGCTTACTGATTGACAGATTAGTCTCTAGTTACGGCATAAAATAATATTTCATAAAGTTCCAAATATCAGATCGATTTACGAGTTTTACAGCTTTTCATACGGAACAATGCATTATGCACAAATACAAATTACTATCCTAGCACTCCCTTCATGAACACATGATAAAAGAAAAGTTACAAGCCGAAGTGCTGACAACCCACTATTTGTAAACCACTCCCTTCCCGCTTCTTCGACAAAAATGAATTATACAATATTGTATGTTTAATAATAAAATATCTATTACTAAACAAAACAACTGCACACGTCAAAAAATGCGCCGTGCAGAAACCAATCCATTATTGTTTTTAGAAAGAAAGATTATACCTTATACTACACTATTAGACTGTTAGTGAAGTATATATTGACAATAAATGAACAAAATCATCGACAGTTCTCAAAAAACTGCAGACTTATTTATTACTTGAATATTTATTTATGGAACAGAAACAAAATACCGTTTTAAGAAAATTGTTCGGACACACACTAAATCAATACACTATCCTTTCTGAAACGGTGGGGTAAATGAATTCATGTAAACGAAGACATGTAAGTAATACTGCTACAGCGTACTCATAGTAATCGAGAAAATAGCCTACTCATAGTCATCTATCTACATTCGAGAAAATCAACCAGGCACAGCGATCCACACCATTAAACTACTTTATGGACTTTTACAATGAGAATTGCACATTATAAGATTGTAAATGAGATATTTATTTTTAAATATGAACAAAATCGACTGAATCGCTTTAAGAAAACTGTTCACAAAAATCCACACTTACAAGTAAACCTCTTTCTTTAAAAAATAAATAAATAAATAAAATGAATAACAAGGTTAATCCGTTTCCATCTGAACAAATTAAAGTTGTTGCTTACCTGAGGTATTCCATCCCGCTACCATTAATTATGTTCGGTGCGATGGTCACTGATATGGACTATTGCACGATATCGCAGTTTTCATTACAATAGACATCGTTGTAGCTGCAGCAGGCAGTATATTCTCCTATTCCTGCTTGCAGGTTTTTCAGAGCCCATTTACTTTTCGAACCCGACGTAATGAAAGGCAACGTTTGAGAAGTACAAATGCACAGTAATCCATGGAACTAACATATGGGCTGTTAATGGGAATAACCTCGAATGGAATAACATGGATACCATTTGTAGCTGCCATTTGTCGGTAGAAAGCCAGCGATGATCTGGCCGTATGACTTGAAGCTTTGTCCTGGTGTACTTTACACGATCAGCGTCATCGTCATATAATGCTGGTATTTTGTGTAAATTGAGGATGGGACAGTTCTTGCTCATAAGCAGCATTGATTCTGACATTTTCTCCACTTTACGAACCTTGAGCTGCACTTTTAAGCAAAACCAAGTAACTAACTAACTAACGCTATGGTCTATACAACTCAGAGGTTCAATGCCGCATTTACAAAAGCTCTCCACTGACTTCTATCCTTAACCAACTGGATTGTTTCTACTTTGTATTCCTATTTCTGTGAGCTCCATCTTATATTGTCCGCCTATCTACGCCTAGGTCTTCGTAATGGTCGTTTTCCGATTGGACTTCCAAACCCAAAGAATAACCATAAGACCTTTCGAGAAGCATTCTTTGTATTTACTCACAAAGTTTCATCTTGTTCATCGATAATCACTTACGTAGATCTATGCTTTGTCCATTTGCACAATAAATTCTCAGCAGTTACCAGCTAGGTGGAGCTCGTGAAGCCCTTTGCCGTTGGTTCTTCGCTGCGCGATATGTCGTGGCGTAAACATGGCCTTGCGAACAACCTCAATTTGCGATAGATTCCACGATTCATTGTTAACTAGGTTTCTCCAGGCTGCCATATCCTGGATTTTCTTAAGCACGGGTTTTAATGAGTTTTACTGACGCTCTTTTTGGATATGAGTTTGTTGGTGGTGTGAATTGTGGGAGAGGTTGCTGTTCAAAGAGCGTTTAATTATAACATTAATAGTATGCCATTTTCCACAAAGCCATTGTTTGGACACAGCTTTATGTGAAAAATGCTAAGGTTTGAATAAACAAAAGTCATGCTGCACCTTCCCCAAAGGTGATTTCTTTCGTGATATTTTAGTCCATTACAACACTTCAGATGGAATCGGATCAGTCTTTGCACTTTGGTATGAAATATGATGAAAATCGCCAAAGCAGTTTTGATTAAATAAATAAATAACATCAGTAAATTACCCCTTTAGGAACAATAACATTGATAAGAATTTAAGTACTTATCTTGAAATAGCCCCACAATAAAATTAAGCCTGAACCATTCTAAACTGTTCAGGTTTAGTGTTCATTTATTTATTTTTATTTTCAGTTAAGTATTTTAATACTTGTCTAGTTTATTGACAATTCTCTTCATAAGTAAATATTACTTTAAACTTTTTCCTGAAGAAAGAGTGTACCATATTATAGGGTTATTACTGATGTATTTATTTGTAAAATATAAAGAAAACCTCATTTATCTGTATCATTAAACCAAAGTATAAAAAGGAATACAAATATTTCCAAACAGAAGTTGATACATGCTTTTATAACAACACTTTACAAACATTAACACGTAAAAAGGCGTTAAGGAGAGTTGAATTATTAATTTCGTCGAAAAGTATTTAGTTTTGAGGGTAATAAGCAGTAAAATTCCTAGCAAAAAATGAATACGTTTAACATACTTACATCTTTGTTCAGGTAACTAAGCAGACTTTCTGTTTCATTAAGGAGAGTGACCGAACATTTCCCTCGTATGTGTGTTGCTGGAAGAGTCTCTACTTGCCGCGTTAAGAACAATTCCCTATGTTTCAATTGATGGCGCTGCTTTCCATTGAGCTGGTCCTTTTCACAGCTATCTTCGTCATCTAAGGCACCTGAAATTTCGAACATCGTAAATGTAATTCTGCAACATCTACATGACACCTATGGTATATGTGTTACATCACTTAATACTTTAAGCAGTGCCAGATACCACATAAACACTACGTACTGAGTAACATTTAAAATTTACTCAAGACTTAATGCATCATTCTGGCTTGGAATTGTAGAATATTACAATATCCATTTGATTTTTTGAAAGTCAACTTCACCTGAAGTACTGCACTTCTGAATGTAATTGTACCTACTATTATATCACTATACAATTTTAAGATCACTCCACAAGCCATCAATTAATAACACGAACGTTTTTTTTTTTTTTTTTAAAGAACTCTTCTTGGTTATGTATGTTCTTTTGTTAAATTCGAATGACGATGATATAATAAAGATATCCTGCGAATGCAACTTTACTGCGGATGCTAGCTGAATGATTATTTACCTTTACAATTTAATTCTTAGCTCAGAAATAGCAAATTTATCCAGATTTCACCAGTTTAATTATAGGGTGGGTGGAAAGTAACTCCCTATTTTGAATTATGAGTTTCTAGTGGTGTTATGTGTAGATAACAATGAAAGTTATCTTGTTTCATAGACTAAGTATGCCACTTTTGTCATATTTTTTCAGATCCTGTGAAGCTTTTGTTGTTCGTTTGAAGCCACAAAGATGCCAGGACGATTAAGCATTGAGAACAGAGTCAAAATTGCAGCAAGATTTGAGATGTGACAGTCTGTAATTTAGATCCAACGGTGGTGAAAAGATCAAGATGGGACGCAAGCTCTTCTGCATGCAAAAACAATTTAAAATTGTCACAAAAAATTAATGACTACCGGAAGTGTCGTGGACATTAAGAGGTTAAGTAGGCCCTCGACTTCGGTATTAGAGGAAAAGGTGGCGACAGTGGAGGAGATAATCAAGCAAAGTCCTTCAAAATCAACAAGGCAGGCAGCAAGAGAGTGGAATCACACTATTCTGTGCGCGCAATTCTCCACAGAGTTACATTCGAGACCATGAAAGCCACATTATGTCAAAAAGTTGTATCCAGATGATTGCGATAGGTGTGTTGAATTTTGTGACATGATGCTCGCATGACAAGATTATCCATACCTGTTTGAAAAAAAAAAACATTTGTGAAGTAATGAAGCTGTGTTTCATGTAGGGGCGTTCGTTAATCGTCATAATAGCAATTATTAGGCAGAAGGTGATCACAACGAGACCGTTGAAAAATGCATGACAAGCCGAAATTGATAGCGTGGTGTGGATTAAGATCTTCCCACATTATTGGACCCTATCTGTCAAGAGGTACCTGTAAATACCCGTAAATGTTAGAAAATCTTGTATGGCCTACAACTTCTGAATAGAACGAGTCACACGAACTGTTATTTATGCAAGATGGAACTACCTCTCATTACGCCTTCCTGTAAGACTGGCTTGATAAACGCTTTCCAGGAAGCTGATAGGTGGCCGGGGTCTCACAGAATAGTCAACGCAAAGTCCAGACCTTACTTACTCCATGCGATTTCATTTTATGGGTGTGGGCTAAGAAATGTATCACAGCAAACCACAAAGTCTTGGCGAACTTGAGAATACGATCCGGAAGGTCATAAGTGGTGTTTCTGCTAAGGTCTTGAGAAAGATTGTAGTAAACGTACCTGGTCGTTTGAGACAGTGTCTAGAAAATACTGGAAATGAAATATGTGAGTTTTACGTCCCACGGTTATGCCGGTTAGGCTAAAGGAGACGGTGATGATGAGTAATGAATGAAATGGTGGAATGAAGAAAGTGGGAGGAAACGGGAGAACCCCGAGAAAACCCACGCACACGGTGTTTGTCCACCACAAAGTTCACTTGGCGGGGGCTGGGATCGAACCCGAGACCCCAATAGAAAATAATGGAGTACACACACAGTTGTAACTTTTGGAAAGATAATGGTATATAATAAACTACATGTGTACAAAAAATTGAGTTTATACCTATTTTATTATTATTCAAATCTTCCTTCTTCCTTCATTTTTCACTTTCCTCGTACAAGGAATATTCCTCTAGATACCAAAGGCTCCTCAGTCATTTCTACGAAAATGTTCAGGACACAATGTTATATGTTCTGTTTCAGTAAGATTTGTGTATATAATATAGCTGTACAGAATTACAAGTTTTGCGCTTTGGATAGCAAATTGCTACACAAATTTGAACTTGGCGTAGCAATTTTTGAGCTATGTATAGCATTTTCGGAACCTAAGGATAATAGTAAATGTTTTAATGATTAATACTAGAGTAATTTCATACATCATTTCTGTCATTTTTCGTACGTGTTTGGAACAAAACTTTTGACCAAATTGTATATATTTATTTTTCATCTTTAAAAAAATATAAATTATTATTTATATATTACAGGTTTGATTTTAGTTGTATTTTTAATTTGAATTATAAGAAGTAAGAAGTCAACCGTGTAAAAGTTAATTCCAATGTTTTTCATTTTTAAGAGTCGGAGAGGTTGAGACGCAAACATACCAATAAGAACTTTGAATAATTCGAGAACCAACAGTCCAACAATAATCTTGTTTTATTCCTCGGAAAGAGAAAAAAATATATATCCGGCACAAAAGAAAGAAAAAAAATTACTCAAGTCACTTTAGTACACCTCCACGTGAGCCTGTGCCCTTTTGTTGCTCGGCAAACAGCAAGGCGATACTCAACGTTCCTCCAGGTGTTGCGTAATATTTGAGGGTGATCCACAGGACTGATAATTATTTGTTTTCGATCATCCAAATCTTGAATTCGGGTTTGGTACAAAAGTTTTCACGTATCCCCAAAGAAAAAAGTCCAGGGACTCCAGTCGGGCGATCTCCCTTCCAATCCAATTGTTCTGGATCAGGATACCTTTATTGTATTTCCTCAACAAAGAGCCAGTTTCCAGCAACTGTTTGTGCCATCTAGCAATGCAATGGCGTCTGGTGATTCCTGTCCGTATTGTCGTCTAATCTTTTACGTACAGTTACACCGGACTTCAATTGTGCGATCCAAAAGCAGCACTACACCTTCTGACGAACAGCAAAAGGATGCCGTTTTGCTCACGAGTAACGCAAATGTGAAGTCCTGTTGTGTTCATTTGTCTGGTGGGCATAAAATTATATTCTTTCCGAAACACAAAACCGGACAATTCTATCATTCTATCATTATTGGTTTTCGAGTTACTCAAATTTCTTATTGGTATATTTTCATTCTGACACACTGTATTATTGGCTTATCTGTATTATTGGGATTTGGGAAGCTGTTCTTAAAATTCTGCTTTCAATGTGGCATATGAGTTGGAACAACGCGACGTTCAGTAATGAAATCTGTCTTTTCTGTAGAGTACCTCACTGCACCAGAACAAGAGTAACTTAGTACGAAATTAACAAAAACACAAACGACACATAAACCTTACAAGGAAACCAACAATACTCAATAACAAAACGCACTGACCACCGAATACGACTGGCCTTTCCCTTGTTTTCTTTCCTGCAGGAAATGTAATCTTGTCGCACAGTATTGCTGCCGAGTGCAGCATATAATACTATTTTCATGACAATTTCCAAGTAGGGCTGTGCGCTATCGAAATTTCGATATTTTTCTGATATCGATATCGACAATATCGAACATCGATATCGATAACATCAAATATCGATATCGACAATATTCAATATTGATATTGACAACATCAAATATGGATATTCAACATATTGATTGATCTTGAATATTCATGTTGATATAGACAATCTGGTCTCAAAACGTTTCAATGGGGGATATCTCAGAATAATACTTGTTAGTTAACAGAAAACAGACTTGTGTTCCTTCTAATCCACCACTCTTTCCTCAGAAAAAGTTAATAAAAATAGTAATTTAGGTCTAATTGTCTTTCCCAGCTATCATATTGGTCATTATTGCGGAAATAATGAGAGTGAAACAGGGTGACATAGAATATGCGTGTTTTATTTGTGTGTAGGTGTTTATTTGATGTATGTGCATTTGTGAATGTGCATGTGTGGCTAGTGATGGGTAAATTCCCGGGAAGATATTTTTCGGGAATATTCCCAAAAATGGGAATATTCCGGGAATTTATTTGCAATCACAAAAAAGTGCATTCTCTTACTATATTATGATTTCAAAGTTAAATTCGTTTTCTTATCACAGTGTATTATTACTGTTGTCTCGAGAGGATTCTTTAAAATGTATATTCTGAACGGTATTATGTTATTTTATTAATATTTTATTATATTTAGAGAGTATGCATAAATGTATATTTACTTACAATATGTTCTATGCAAGTAAATATGTGGGAAAAATGGTATAGTAAGTCCACATACTTTTACACCGCTAAACAGTTTAAATTTGTATGTAAGTGGATTTTCTACTTGATTCTACTACTGATATTATAAAAATACTAAATTTTTAAATGTTATAAACAAATTAGTTTGGGTAACTACCAGAAGACACATGTCTCACCATTTTATCAACATATGCGCATATATATTTATGTTCACAATATTTGCAAGATACTGACTTATCTTTGTAATTTTGCATGTAATATTGCCACACGACCTTACGACCTTTCTTCCTACCTATTTCTTGAAATTTCATGCGTTAATTCACATATAAGAGAAGTTCGAGTATATATTCAGAAATTCGAGTCAGATACAGGAGACAGACCGACGTCTATTATTAACGGTAATTCGGGGTGTATTGATACTACTTCACCCAAGGATTTTATAAAATAGAGGATCTGCGCTTACAACAAAATTCTGAAGCCATACGTCACAGTTTCGCCACCCCTACTCTGCCCACTCCGCCCAATAGGATCGCAATGTTTTGAGCCAACAATCATGGCGGAAACGAAACTAGCCAATCAGACGATGGCAGAAACGAGAGTAGCCAACCAGACGTGCCGATGCACGGTTGTTTTTTGGCTTCATCAATTTAATAGGATGAAGATACATATGGGCAGATCCTCTATTTATAACATCCTTGACTTCACCTTTATTTCTACAGAAATTCTACATTACTTTACAAACTGGTTCCTTTTCATCATTTGTAAATTAGTACTTTGCTACTTTTTAGTGCAAATGGAAATGGAACTTTAAAAATCATATTATTAGTTATATAAAGTACAGTCAACGAAGTTTAACTTGATTAACCTCCAAATTATCTAAACCCTAGAAGTAAACCATAATAAATAAAAACAAACTAATTAGTCATGTAGTTCTTATAATTTGGAAGATAAAGTAAAAAAATGAAAATAAATTCCTTCCTGGGAATTTATATGCCAGGGAAAAAACCCGGGAATATTCCCATTTTTTATTTTCCTTCCCACCGGGAATATTCTCACTGCCCATCACTATGTGTGGCGGTATGCGTTTGCGAGAGAGAGAGAAGTTTTCAAGCATTTTTTCTATAACGTAACACGTGCGTTGTATTTTAAGCTCACGCACAAACAATATTTGATCCGGATATGGACGAATGACGTACCCGATCAACAAAAGTAAAATCGGAGAATCCCCGCTTCTCTTTTGTGCTAATCATTTGATGCCTTACTGCAACAGGAAATCGATGCATATCTTTCAGTGCCATCTACAGACAGTGGTGCTATTCAGCTGGTTCGTACCGGGCCGCTAGAACCGGTTGTTAAAATATTTCGTGCTAAACCGTTTGTTATACCCAGACATAACAGTAAATTTTACCCAGTTATACCCAAGAATGAGCAAGTGTTAGTTTGTTTAGCTTTGTTCTTAGAAATTCTTACAGCTACAGGGTTAAATATATGGTATCTCAGAATAAGGTATAAGCGATTATTTCTTAATTTCAAATGGGCTGGTTAGATATCAAGAATGAAAACTGGGATCACATGAGTGCAGTGATGAGGATTATTTACATTTGAAACGCATACATACTATTATCAACAATTGTTGATCCATTGCTGGATTAAGGTATTTCCAATACTTCTTGACAAACATCTATTTTGGATAATTCGTTTTCAAGATATTCGCAGTGCTACCTAATTTCGTCACATCTTATATTAGGTTGCTGTGTAGGTCTCTACTTGTCACTTGTGGTATCCAGTGGAAAAATTGCTTTTGTCTATCTTGTATGATTTGCTTCCTAAGAGAGAGGGAGAGATATATTTCTATCTATCCATCTACTATCCCTTGTATATAACCAGTTGTTAAAAAATTAGAATAGCACCACTGCCTACAGATATGGAAGAAAACCTCCTTCACTGGAGGAAATCTCATGAGAGTGATTTTCCAAAATCAGCTCTTCTGGCTCGTAAGTATTTGTGTAGGGTATTAGCGTTCTATCGGAAAGAATATTTAGTTGTGGATGCAATATTGTAACTGATGCTCTCATACTTCACTTAGTGCAGAACATGCGAAACAACTGATTTTCTTTCTAAATGGCAGTGTCATGAACTTTAATGCAACATACATTTTTAGTTGAAAACTCAGCGCTAATAGGCATATTTCTTAATAAGACAATTATTGTTCATTTTTCTCTGTGTGTGCGATGTATGTGTTTGTGTTCTTCTAAGTTAATCCGTTGGCTTTACAAATTTAACACTTGGACTTATTCTTTTGTAGTATTCTATTTTAATATTCATTTAAAAAATCACGCGATCAATCGAGATCTCTTTCATATTATTATTAAATTGATAATCTTTTGTATTAAAGAGTTTTATGTCAAGACGTGACATTTCCGACATGAACTGGAGAGGTTTCTTGTTATTGGTTTTGTGCAAACTCATATCTAAAAATGTTGATGTTTTCATTAAATTTAGGCTAAAACTTACGTCTTACACCATTATTCAGTTTTGCTTATGAAATCAATTTAGAAAGGTTCTTGCTTATGAAATCAATTTAGAAAGGTTCTAAGTCATTCCTAATAATAGTGCACCTAATAATGCATATTCTAATACTTAAGCAAATCCAAAGAAATAGAGAAGTGTTGATACTACCTAGAATATGTAGGTCTGTGTAGTGAAATGACAGAATGGAGGCTTTTGTTTGTTTTAGTGGGCTGAGTTATGTGGTTCAACTTGCATCTAGTAACCACATACAAATAAACGGAAAATTACTACTTTGCACCAAAAAAAAAAAAAAAAAAAGAGTAAATTTTTGTTTCCCTGTCTGTTTAGATTTAAGCAAATATCAGCACTTGCATTTGATTTTTCACTCGCAATAGCAATAGAGCACAAACGTTAATTGTAGTGAGGATATCAAGTTGACTCGGTTAAGGAATGCAGCCATGTTAATGATGAGAAATATTTTGGAATGCATAGCTCCCGGCTCTGTACTGCTTTGGCTCTATCTTTGAAAGGGACAGAATTTCTGTCCCATACAATTTTTGCACAAAGTTTGGTTTGATTTGGTGAAAAAGTGCAGCCGATAATAGAAGTTAAATATACAATATTTAGGTGGATTAGGTAGACGTAGTAACATCCTTATCCCACCACTGATTTGGCATATCTTCAAAAGGAACCGAATTTTTAATCCTGTGTAAATTTGGTTTCATTCGGTTAAAAAATGCAGCCAAAGCGAAAATTAAATATTAACATAGAATGTTGGGGGGGCATAGTCCCCAAGCCCTATATTAATTTAACCATGGAACGGGGCATTTTTCTGCCTCATACGAGTATCGTGCAGTCTGGTTTTATTCGGTTAAGAAATGCAAATGCAGCTACTATCGCTAGCCAAAACAGCGTTATATATAGGGTATAAAGCAAAACCCGCCGCAATTTTTTCGAGACAGTGTCAAACACCAATATCGAATATCGACAATGTCAATATCGATATCGACAACATTGATATCAATATTAAATATCGATATCGACGATATCGGATATCGATATCGATATAAGCTGATATCGATATATCGACATATCGCACAGCCCTATTTCCAGCCCTACATTTCCTACTGCTTTTAGTACTTGTATGATGCACACAGTTTCGAAGCACCTCATTTATGTCATTGAAACACCAACAGTGTTGCCAATTCATTGTATTAATTTATAAAAAGAACGATTTTCATTGTTACCTCATCACATTGGCTATCGGCAGAAAAGAAAAACTCTTGTTTCACTGTGTGTTTCAAGTGTCAAACCACTCCACCTAGCCAAACTTAAAATTAACGACAGAATGTCCATACATATGTGTTGTGTGTAATTTTACACGCTCTGTAAAAATTTTCATTATACCCATTACATCAGGCAACATTGCGTGGATACTATAGAAATTCAAACATTGTTTCCCACTTTAAAAACATCTGCAAGCAAAGATTCGTTTTGGTACAATCATTATATGTGGCTTCCGGTTCAAAAGTTATACCATCCCCAACTCCGGGTTGCATTGTAAATTGAACATCTTTTGTATGAGAGCGCTTCCTATGCTTTTCTTTTAAAGTAATTTTCTTCAAACTTTTTTTTTTTTTTTTTACTTTTTAGTACGATTTATTTTGTTTATAAATGAAAGAACTTTTTAAATATGTTTAATTTTATTAAGCATATACACCATGCACCTCCTCGCGGGAGAAAACGGGCAACGTCTTTGGCGGCTAACGTAGGTGGAGACCGACCGACTCCAGGGATAAGGAGTCAACCACTATCAAGTGCTAACGGCCTTCTCGGAGGGCGGATGAGCGGGTAGAGGTCAGGACACTTTCTTTTTCCTTAGGAGGGGAAACTGTCCTAAAAGGCGGATGAACCACAAGGTGGTCAACGGCATGGATATGTGGAAAGGAAATGGGAATACTACCACATCATCTTTTTCCCAGGAGGGGCAAAGGAGGAGAATAAATAAATATGATGGTTCTTTCTGATGTAAAAAATTCCGGGGATAAAATAGTCCCCCGTTCGGATCTGGGTACAGACTACTCCGGGAAGAATCATCAAAGGAGAAAATAATAACTTTCATTTCAGCTGTGCGGGTAAACTTGAAAATTTAAAAATGGAAATGGACAAATGTAAAATGGACATAGTGGATTTGAGTGAAGAGAGATGACCTGGGAAAAGTTGAGACAGTATCGGGAAATTACAGAATATTCTATTCGGGTTACGTTAAGACCGAGAATGGTGTCGCGATAGCAATGAAGAACGAAGTAGCAAGAAGTGTAACCAAAGCAGAACGCTGCACAGTGACCCATTGATATTTATGAAACTAAGTGCAAAATCAATGGATATTGTGATAATACAAGTGTATATGCCAACAACCGACCATGATGACAATGATGTAGAAGTAATGTATGATATGATTAGAGACATTTTGCATCAGGAAAGAAGAGGTAAGGTCAACGCCATCAGTGTTTCTTTCAGAAACAATGTTCCGGGGAGGGGCACAAATAGTATTCCGGGGGGCACTGCTGATAGGATTCTATTATATCATAGACGTATTATTTTGGTCACTTCCGGGAAGGCACTTTCAGAGCTCGGGGGACAGTGTCCCCCAAAAACAGGTCTGGAAGAAACATTGAACGCCATAGTAATGGGAGATTTCAATAGTGTAGTAGGAGAAGGAGCTGTGAATAAGACAGTGGGTTCATTTGGACTAGGTAGAAGAAACGAACGGGGGTCAAATCCTTATCGATTTCTGCAGGCAACATGATCTGGTAGTGATGAACACGTGTTTTAAGAAAAAAAAAGAATAAAAAACAAGCTGTACACGTCGAAAAGTCCAGGAGATAAGAAACGCTACCAAATAGATTACATTCTTGTGAAGCAACGTTTCAGGAATAGAGTACGAGACGTGAATACACTACCGGGAGCAGACATTGATTCGGATCACAATCTCCTAGTGGCAGAAGTGCAATCCAGGTTAAAGTCGATCAAGAAAAATGGGAGGAGAAATCGAAAATGGAACTTAGAGCGACTAAGAAATATCAACAGCGATGTGAAAGAAAAGACTGAAGAAAAATTCTGAGCAATGGGCAATATGGTCGGCAATGTAGAAAATAGTTGGGGAAGAGTTGAACAGATTCTAATACACACACACCACAATAACATTAGCAGGATGGAAAGAGTACCGAGGAAACCATGGATAACTGAAGCGATGCTTAAGAAGATGGAGAAACGAAGAAGGGCAAAAAACACGGACATCAATGAATACATAAGGCTGAATAATGAATTGAGAAGAGAGACGGACAAACCCAAAGAAAAGTACATGGAACAGATATGTGAAGAAATGATGGAACTTCAACGGCGCGGCAGATACGATCTGATGTACCAGAAAGCACAATAATTAGGAGGGAAAGCTAACAAAAATACACGAACGTTTGGAATCGAAGATCAACAAGGTCACAAGGACCACCAATGAATCCTTAGAATTTGGGAGGAATACATTAAAAGATCTGTATGATCAGAAGAATCGTCTCACAGATATTGCGATCGAAGCAGAGGAAGAGATGAATGATGGTGAAAAAGTACCCAATATATTGAAAAGTGAACAATCAAAGACATGCGAAGGAGAAAGGCCATTAGAGACGACGACATACCAGTAGATTTGCTCAAAGGATTAGAGACAATGCAGTGAAAGAACTAACTTCACTTAACAAGATCTACCTGAGTGGAGAATGGCCAAAGCACTTTCTTGATGTTACAATGATTGCATTGCCCAAGGGAAACCAAGCAAAGAAGTGCAGCGAGCACAGAACCATTAGCCTTATTTCCCACACTGGAAAGATTATTGCACGCATTCTGAACAGGCGGCTGGAAAGTACGATAGAAGAGATGTTAGAAGATCAGTTTGGATTCCGGAAAGGAAAAGGCACCAGAGATGCTATTGGGTTGATGAGAATTATATCAGAACGAGTTCTTGATACGAAGGAAGAACTGTGTTTGTGTTTCATCGACTGGCGAAAAGCTTTCGACCGGGTCAATTGGAGGAAACTTTGAAAATATTTAAAGAAATCAGAATCAACTGGAGAGACCGACGACTCATTAAAAACTTGTACATAGGACGAGTAAAGTTGTGCTTGATTGAAGGAGAAACCAGCAGTGTAGAGATCGGAAGAGGAGTCAGACAAAGATGAAGTATGTCGCTACAATTATTCGACATTTACAGTGAATATTTAATGAAGGATGCATTGATGAGAATTGAGGATTTCAAGATTGGAGGGCACATCATTAACAAGATTAGGTATGCATATGATACAGTTATTATAGCTAGAGCTGAAGAATGACTACAGGAGATGATTGACAAAATAGTTGGCATTGAAAAACTATATGGAATGGAAATCAACACTGAAAAATCGGAAGTCATGAGAATATCCCGTGCAAACGTGCCCTTGCGTGTCAGAATAGAACAAAGAGAACGTGAAGGTGTCGATGATTTCAAGTATGCGGGAAATATTTTGACGAGAGAAGCTTACTGCACAAAAGAGATCAGGTCAAGAATTGTCATAGCTAAAGAAGCATTCAACAAGAAAAGATCACTCTTTACTAGCTGGCTCAATATTGGACTTAAGAAGTTGATCAAGTGCTGTATATGAAGCATTGGACTGTATGTTTCAGAGACTTGGACATTACGGAAGTTGCAGAAGAAATATTTAGAGAGCTTCGAAATGTGGTGTTGGAGGAAGATGGAGAAGATAAAACGGACACAGAGAGCAGAAGATGCTTGAAAAGGGACAGGAGAGAAGAGGACACTTCTAGCCAGCATCCTCCGTAGGAAGGCTAATTGGACTGCACACACATGGAAGGCTAATTGGACTGCACACATCTTGTGAAGAAATTGTCTTCTTCATATCGCCATAGAAGGAAAGATGGAAGGAAAGCGAGGAATAGAAAGAACATAATTGATCGATGATTTGAGAAACAGAAGAAAATATTGGGAGTTAAAAGAGGAAGCTGAGGATCGAAGAAACATTTCCAGGCCTAAATCTAAAATTGAAAAAAAAAAAAAAAAAAACTTTAGTCCCAAGACCTGCCAAAAGGCAGAATACTCAATAATAATAATAATAATAATGCACCATTTGTATGACATTTCCTTCCTCAAAATTATTTACATTTTGTCCATGCAGGTTGTTTAGCTTAAGCTCTTCGTACAAGGTGGAAAGTTTACATGTTAGTTTATAAGCAACAAGTAACGTTAAGATTTACGGATTAATATGTTCAGTGAAACATAGGCTTGAGGAAAACATGAACCCGCTTCGCTGTATGCGGCTATGCTTACCAAGGGACGTCACACTCATTCGTTTAAGTTCGCCTGTTTCCAGATCTGTTTGTGGATTTTGGGGTGATTTAACTCTTTTGAAATTTGGGCGTTCTGTACTAGACCCTTGCAGAATCTCTCTATATTCCCCACTCTATGTTGGCATCGTACAAAATTTAGACAGTTTTTTAAATATTAATTTAAAAGTTACAAGGGTATTCCATGATAAATATACGTAAATACAGAATATCCGACCCATCTTCGTTTCGCTGATAACATTCTGTTGGCCAACAGCAACATATATATGCCAGTATATTAGAACTTAATATGAAAAACAAGAAGTCGGGTTGAAAATGATGTGGAAAAGAAAGACTAAGGTGATCTTCAACAATTTTGCAACGAAATCAAGGACTGAAGTTGAAAATGTGGAATTAAAATAGGTGAATACCTACAGCTACCTAAACTAATTAACGCCGGAAATCGAACCCAGGTCTCCCGTAACTTGTATTCGAATACGATATGGATGATGCAGTGTTAATGCAAGAGAATGCAAATAGATATATTCTTCGGGCGGCGTGTACAGAAATCTTTGTTGAAGTATCGGTAAATGTAGAAAAGGTGAATCACTTGGCAACAAGCCAAAACCATGTCGATGGAAACATGGTAGCCAAAGACAGGCAATAAAACATTCTTTTATGGATTAATTTTCCCCACAAATAAAACTTTCTTTAAGAGAATAAGGAAATTTTCGCTTTTTTGATTTATGATTTTCCTATTCAACTGTCATGTTTTTTTTTTGTTTTTTTTTTTCTATAGTGGACACTAATTTAAAAATGCTTTGCCGCATTCTCTACGAGTCCTATGTTCAGTCCTGGGCTGACTATCTTCATTGGTTTTCGAACTAGAATTTCATTGGTGGATAGAAAGTGTAAGTTTTGCAAATGCAATTCAATATATGACAGGGCTCATAGTGGTTGTCTAAGTACCCAACCAAGTTCATGTGTATTGTATAGGTTGTCTAAATTCAGACTTACAGACAAGAAAAAGTATCATAAACCAAAAACCCGATACAAACTCATATTTGTTTAGGTACTGAATTTCGCTTACATCTCATTCTCTGTTTGGGAAACACTTTATTTTGTTCTTCACGTATTCCATTAGAGAACTTTAATTTACAAAATTAAAGTTATAAACGGCCATTTAGGGTTATGATGTTAGCGTAAGTTCATTAGTTACAGAATTATATCGTGTACTTGTTTCGCGTAAACTCCTGCTACATAAAAGTGTCATTAGCTCTAAGAATATAAAGGTTTTCAATTTAAGTTTTAGTTTATGCATAAATTCTAGGTTATAATTTTGAACCACTAGCTCGTAACTACTTGTACTAAATTTTCAAAACAGTTATTGCTACACGAGAAACGCCCGCAGAATTTTCTCCATACAGGGGGAAAAGATCAACACACAAGCGAATTTGTAAATGCACATACATTGATGTACGAGGGTCGTTCCGAAATTAATAGCTATTTTGTGTTGACTTTGTTTGTCCGTGCCAGATACCGTTGGTGTAGTGCTAATGCTTGAACCTTTCTCTTATTCGCAGCTGGTCGCGTTGTTCTGCGGTAGTTGGCGCCAGCATAGGAGTGTTCCAAAATGGAGCTTGATATGAAGTGTGTAATAAAACAACGATGTGTGATTGAATTCCTCACTGCTGAAGGAACTGAGCCGGTTGAAATCTATCGACGCTTGGTAAAGATTTATGAAGACTATGCAATAGACGTGAGCAATGTGAAGCGATGGGTACAGCATTTTTAAGATGGTGAAAAGGATGTTCATGACAAGCCACGGTCCGGTCGATCCTGCACAGCTGTCATCCCTCGCAATGAAGAGCGTCTTGATCAACTCATCCGTGCTGATCGCCGGATAACGACCAGAGAATTGTGTACAAAGCTGAATGTTGGCTGTAATGCCTTGGAAAAAATGCTGGAACATCTTGGTTATCACAGAGCCTGTGCGAGATGGGTGTCGCAGATGCTTACAGAAGATCACAAAACTCAGCGAATGGAAATTTTTCGGGACCTGCTGGACTAATACGAAGCTGAACGTGACAACTTTCTGGATAGCATCGTCACTGGAGATGAGACGTGGTGTCATCACTACCAGCCGAAATCCAAAAAGCAGTCCATGGCATGCCGATTTTTACAAGCGCGGCATACAGGCTCTGGTTCATCGTTGTCAAAAGTGAATAACGAATGGTACGAAATATGTGGAAAAATGAAGTCTGTAACTGAAATATTGCTCTGTTTAGCTGTGCTGTTGTTATTTATGTATCTCCATTAGTTTCCATAAAAAAAAAAAGAAGGCATTACTTTCGGAACGCCCTCATGTATAATACTTCATGTAAAACGACACTTATTTAAGTATACTGCATAATTTTATTAACTACAATAAATATATTAACTAGAGCAGTGTGTGAGTATGCAGATTAATATATTTTGATATGTATTTCAAAGACCCGAATAACTTTTCAAAATCCAGGGAAGGGCAATTGCCCCTCCCCTTACCACTACTGGGGGCGCTCATGGCTAACACTATTGAATTTTCATTAAAACTTATTTGTAGTAGAACTTCTTATAGCTCTACAAACAATTCATTCGAACTAGAAAACTCACTGTGTACACCGATTTGCTTTTTTTTTCTTTCCTTTGGAGTGATCGCTATCTTTGATTATTGAACTTCTCAGAATGTATTTTTATTTTTTATTTTATTTTATTACTAGCAGCGTTCACCCCGCTTCGCTGCGGTCACCCCGGAACGCAATAAACTTTGTTACTTAGATAATTTTTACTTTTTCGCTTTCAAGTGATATGATAAAAACCATAGAAGATTGCACTAATGTTAACATTATATCGCCTGTCATTTATGTTAACCCGCCCCGCTTCGCTGCGGTCACCCCAACCCGCCCCGCTTCGCTGCGGTCATCCCGGAACGCAATAAACTTTGTTACTTAGATAATTTTTACTTTTTCGCTTTCAAGTGATTTATAGCGCCTGTCAGTTATGTTAACCCGCCGAGTCACAGGGTCATGCGGGTTGCATATAAATACGTTTATTTTTATACCTATGATGAACTAATAACAAAGGATTTGTACGTATGGACACCTGAATGGTCAATTATCTCAAGACACTGGTAATTGAAAATTAAAGTGATATGATAAAAACCATCTAGGGTCCACATCCTAACAACCCCCCAAAAATGAAAGAAATCGGTTCAGCCGTATTAGCGTGATGAGCGGACAAAGGATTTTTTTTACGTATTGACACCTGATTGGTCAATTATCTCAAGACACTGGTAATTGAAAATTAAAGTGATATGATAAAAACCATCTAGGGTCCAAATCCTAACAACCCCCCAAAAATGAAAGAAATCGGTTCAGCCGTATTAGCGTGATGAGCGGACAAAGGATTTTGTGCGTTCTCTTTTATATATATAGATTTTATTATTTTTTTGTGTTATAATAAAGAAAGATAGATTCTACTTTTATTTTTCATTGAAGTTGAAATGTTCAAACAAGCCAAAAATTTCTCAGGAAAAAACTTTATTTTTTAAAACTTTTTTTGAACCCCTGCGTCTCTAGTAATCAATAATATTACTTTAGAGGAGGTTTATATAATTAGATGCAGTGCTAACAAATAAGTCAATACGGAAACAAAAAATAATGTTGTAAAACGTTTCAGGACGTAGCAATAAAAAGCTTCTGTTGTCGATACTCATAACAAAAGTATTTAACAATTTATGAAAACATTATCCAGCCCGTCATATTACCCAGGTCTAGAACAGATTTTGAGTTGTTTGTAATAAAGTTTTCAGAAAAATATTTGTCGCTAAAATTGAGGAATAAACAGTGGAATACAGAAAACTATACTTACAAATAGAAAATGTAGAAAAAAGTTTAACTTAATAATAACTGCAGGTTACTCGTACAGTAAATTCGAGACGTCTAAGTGCATTTGCACACGGCAACGATAATATCGATGGAAGCGCCGATAATGTCGGCGGTGGAATCGACTTCAATAGACTCAAATCATAGTAGCTTGCACACGCCACCGACATGATCGGCCAATCCTCCGACACTGCAGATGCTGTCGGCCAAGCCCCCGATATTGTTGGCGATATCGCCAACACCGGTTTTGTCGAAGGTAATGTTTTCTTATGATTGGATGCACATGCAGCCGATAATGTCGGCCGGCCAGTGGTTTAAGTGATGAGAGTGAGTGACAAGGAGCTGTGTATTCTTGTTTCGCTTCTTGTCTTTGGAATTTTGTTGTTTCCATTTTGCCTATTATAATTGTATAATATTGTCTTGTCCTACAAACAACTTCAGAACAGCTTATTATTACGTTGACAAGTCAAAAATTATTATTATTATTATTTTGAAACGAAACCAGCACAATCAAACACTCTTTGCAAAGCTCCCAAGAACAAGTGACTCATTGGCATTTTCTTGATTGTGATCTCAACAACAGGGATGTGACTCCATGCTTCACTTGTCGCAGTTCTTTTCTCTCGCTTACCCCCCCCCCCTATTTTTTAAAAGAATTTGTGGAATGACAATTGAAAACAAAGACCAAAGCTATGTATCCAAGCGTATCTTCACTTTTCGCCTTTTCCCGTTTTGCCTTATGATTATTATCCCAGGAAACGTCAATCAAAAATTGGTACTTAAAGATTTGTTATCGTAAGGCAAAACGGGAATTCCCGTTTCGCCTTACAATAATTTTCATATATTGGCAGCCTTGCTTTAACAAATATAAAAATAATTAAAATGACAAACAAAATATTTTCCTAGAAATATATACCGGTACTTTATCATGTTAGCGATTGCCGGGTAGCCAAGCAGGCAAGTCCGTTGTCAGTGGGATAAATTAAAAAGGTATATGAATTACTGTTTATATTCATGTAATTAAATTATTTGTATGCATTTGCAAGGAAAGAGGAGGGGGAAAGGGATTTTGGAATGTTTGTGTAACTTCGTTTTCTAAAAGATGACTGGTTCTTAGAGGCTCATCAGGAAACAGGTTTCTGATTAGATACTTCATTTAAAGGTCTGTATGTTGTTCAAGTAGTTTCATATTGAGTCTGATGAGTAAAAGTTCCTGATTAGTACAGAGTTCGTCAATCGAAAGTGTGTAAGTACAAGTGATTTTAAGTGTGTAAAATCCTTACCTCAATATATATAGGCTAACTGAGTTAGTGAGACAGCAACAATCAGAAAATGAAGCTTCGATGGTCATGCTTTTAGCAGGACATGTTGCAAGACACCAGAAACATAAGTGGAGACAATTAAACATTCCTCTGCGTGCGTACTTTGAAAGGTAGACTGAGTAGTAAACAGATTTCTCTAATGCAATACTTAGATGCTGTTGCTCATTGTATACATATGGAAGATAAATAGCATCTTATACAGATGTTCTGTACTTATTTTGTTAAATGAATAAAAAAAAATCAAATTGTATCTATGAATGCATTTGCAAGCCTACCAAAGTTCATAAGGCGAAACGGGAAAATTCACATCGTGATTTCCCGTTCTGCCTTACATCAAGATAGAAAGTGATAACAGGTTTTAATGCAAATTTCGTTGCTACAGGTCATAAGGCGAAAAGGGAAAAGGCAAACAGTGCAGGAATCGTATCCAAGTCTTCCCTCTCCCCTTTGTACCGGGATCGATCACCTGATAGAGTTCTGCAGTTTGTCTACAGTGACTGGGTGAAAAGGATATGTATTATTGCATTCTTACCTTTCTACTTTTGTTTAGAATTTTAGAGATGGCAAGAATTTTTCCATACGCAAGAAGATATTTTAACCCTTATTGAACTTGTGGAATGTAGACCTTGCATATGGGATAAGACAACAGACTCTTTCAAGGACAGAATTGAAAAGCAAAAGGTATGGCGAGAAGTTTCTGCGAGCCTTGACGAGGATTTTGAGTTCATTGACAAAAAAGAAAC
This sequence comes from Thermobia domestica, assembly GCF_964235325.1. Taxonomy (NCBI): domain Eukaryota; kingdom Metazoa; phylum Arthropoda; class Insecta; order Zygentoma; family Lepismatidae; genus Thermobia; species Thermobia domestica. The sequence continues at coordinate 63,912,218 of NC_137464.1, forward strand.
GAGAGGTATGTATGGAGCAATCTAAAACAAAATTACTAATTCGAATCTTTTCACTTAATCTACAATGACATTAGTGTTCACTGAATGGAAAACAAAATAATATACATACATACGATATGTAACAGTGTCTCAACAAAAAATAAAACTAACATAGTTTGCAATGTACCACAGCATCAATTCTCATCGAAACGAAAATAATGTTTACGAAAACTATTTAACCCTTTTCTGCATGATTTTTTTCTTTTAGCGAAAAAAAAAATCAGTATTGGAAATCCTCATATGGGAACTTGAAAAATTAATTAAAACTTGAATTTTAGATTTTAAAGTAAGCTATTGCACATATGACACACAACTCACAAAGAACAATCCAGATGACACCAAAATCTCTTATTCATACACGTCAATATCTCACACAGCCTTTGATAAATCACAAAAAAGCTAAAGTGAAAAAAGGGTATGTGCCATATATGGCACGGCATGCGGTAAGGGGTTAAAACGGCACTGTTAAATCTAATCATGTTTAGGCATATTTTTTCTCAGTTTTGTACCGTCCTCCACATCTCTTCAGAACAGTTTTTGTAGTCCTTGTTTTAAAAAATAATTTTCCCGATTATTATTACTTTTATTTGTTTTCACATATGGAGAAGATTTTTAAAAACACAGTGCAGAATATATTGTGTGTGTCGATTACTTCGCTCATCACCGGCAACGATATTGTTGGGGCTTCCACCGACATTGTCGGCGACGTATGCAAAGTACGCCAGCACCGACACCGATATTATCGGGGCTTCCTCCGATTTTGTCGCTATCGTGTGCAAACACGCTAAGACTGACTGCATCGATAATAAACCGAATGAAAAAGGTGTTAAGTGGCCCAGGAAGATAATAGGAGAATGATATAATGCAGGGTCTTAAAGGGGGTGAATAATAAAATCCAGTGTATTATAGTTCAGAAGGTATAACGTCGTTGGCTCCCCGCGCTTGGACTTGCTCGTCACTGGAGGTGTGGTAAGAGGGTAGCCAATCACCACCAACCGTTTACTGCGCTCAGCGAGCCACAAGTAACCAAGCTGTCACTCCCCATAAATGTCACTACAACTTTTCGCGGGAAGCCAAGTATAATTTTGCTCGTTATAGGATCCAAAAGAAAAGCTTTGTCTGTTGTGTGATGAACCTTCAAATGTCTTTAGCCATTGAGATTATTATCACTATCATTTTATTAAATTACAAGGTCAGCTATTGCATTAGTTCTAATAATTAAAAAAAAAAAAAAAAGTACAACTACATCTTCAGTTTCAGTGAATAAGAAAAAGAACAAGGCGAGATAGACGCACCTAGGCTAAAAGCTATAGACCACTACCTCTGTTGTCGAGCCGAGTCTGTCCTTGCCAGGCCTGGTTACCATATATCGTGACTTTTATTTCTTAGACAATGGACTACTAATACTTCCCGACCAACTTTCGTTTAGATCCGACACCAAAAAAATATACCGCATACTGTAGCGCTCAAAAACCGTTACAAAAACAAGGTTTTCGACTGTTATAGTCACATTTGTTGTTTACTGAAGAAATAATTACATATTCTGAAAGAACAAGTCATTTTACGCAAGACAGCACTGTTTTGAATAGGTGTTGGTGGTTTCTCCGACTTTAGGGGTGAATTTTATTTTTGGATAATTCACCGAAAATAAACTCTTGTCTTCTTAGATGACATTTATTTTATATAAATATATAGAATTCCTCTTTAAAAACGACAAAAACTCAGCTTGGCTTTCACGAAAATTTCCGCACGTTGAAGTGATGCCGTCAAAACGGACTTTATACCTATGCAAAATCTGTAAAAAAACAGGTTTCCACTATTTTTTTTAAGTTGTCGAATATATTAATATATACGTACCTTATTAATACTTTGTTGTTCCACCTTTTGTGTTGTACAGTGCTCTTACACGTTCTTGTATTGATCTTGCCAAATTCCTGAAAGGATTGTTTTTGATCCTCAAGCTTTCCCAAATTTCAGCAATCGCTCTTCAAAACTCCAGTACAGAGCAAATCTTTCTTTTTAATAATTCTCGATTCATCAAATCCCATCTCTCTTCAATTGGGTTCATGTCTGGTCACTCAACCAGAGGAATCTTCAACTTATTGAACGACTTCTTTGCGTTTCAGGAGACATGGCAAAGTTCATTATCGTGTTGGTACAACCAAGTCCTATTCTTCCCAACACTTTCGTATTTGACCGAATCGTATATTCCTCCATCAGATTTAAGTATCTATCTGTATTTATAGAAGCATCCACTACGGCTATCTCGCCGGGCCATTGGCTGTCATACAACCCTAAATAATTAAGGATCCATATCACCTTGGCATTTTCGGCGCCGTGCATTTAAGTCTAATTTTTTTCTTCTGGCGTTCTGGCACCATTAATAGCCTATTAAAGGTGCTCGGATTCTGAAGTCAATGTGATCTAGCCGATTTTCGTTATTCTTTCATGTTTACATTCCTCGTCGGAACACTGTTCATTCTTTTTCGATCTTGACATCTCCTACAGTTTACTCGTTACACTGTTGACAGTTTCATTTCACAAGCAATTTTCTAGAAACTATTAGATTAGATCCCGAATAATATACTTGTTTATAATCACTATAATTTGAAACTTGTATTATATATATATATATATATATATATATATATATATATATATATATATATATACACTAGAAGTGCACGTTCTTCGCACAGGAAGAATAAAGTTAATACAGAATTCAAAAATCTAAAAAGTATGCATTCTGCGATGCAATGAAAACGGGTTGTCTACCTCAAACGCACTAAGGTTTCATTCTATAATTTTGCATATAAACGTCTATCTCCCAATCCTCTCTTGAGCCAAAAGTCGTAGTTACTGCGAAGATCTAGAATGTACAAAATTTGTTGGTTCTAGGCGACTCCTTTCTATGCGAAAATCTGATTGCGCACACACACACACACACATATATATATATATATATATATATATATATATATATATATATATAGTAAAACCTCGTTAACACGAATTCCAAGGGACTGAAAAATCAGGAGTTCGTATTAAAAGAATTCGTGTTAAGCGGGGACCCAAATTTTATTATTCGAATACATTTTCTCCATACATACACACTACAGTATACAGACTATACCTACCACTACAGTATATTATGTATGTCATAGAAAACATTAGAGATGGTATTGAGACGAGACTGAGTAGTCTCGGTTCCAAATTCGAGACGAGACCAAGACTATTCTCTGTCTTGATACCATCCACAGAATTGTATCGAGACGAGACTGAGAGTTTCAGTCTCGTCTCGATTTCGAAAAGCACTCCTCGGTCTCAAATTCGAGTAAGATCGAGATCGAGATCGAGACTAGTTTCGGTCTCGGTACCATCCTCTGAAAAGTGAAAATACTACAGTAAGTTTATTATCCTATCTTCGAAGATTTAAAAAAAAAAAGTTTCCACGCAGAAAATCCAGGTCAAGTTATAAAATTGATAACTCCGCTAGCAGGGTGAGTACCGCTAGTAACGGAAAGGTATTTATGATTGCTGTCACCAGTTTGGAGTTACATAGGAGAGAAGATGTTTTGTCTCGAGCTGTCGCCAGCTCGTCTGCCAAGCACCTGCATGTTCAGCGCTTGACGGAGGACAGAATCAACACCTCATAAGAGAGGAAAGATACCTGTTTCTGGTTTTTCTCTTATTTACAAGGCAATTTACATCTGTATAAATACTGTATGACAAAAACTGATCTGGAATGAAATCTGAAATAAGAAAAATGATCTGAAAAAAAAAAAAAAGGATTGAAAGTTCGTGTTAAATCAAAACCTTTGCTGATTCAAGGGACTAAAAATTAGTTCGTAATTCGTGCTAACCGAAATTCGTGTTAACCGATAAAACTTCCTATAAGATAACGTACAGCGATGCCGGGACCGAAAGTTTGTTCGTCCTAACCGAGTGTTCGGCTTAAGCGAGTTCGTGTTAACGAGGTTATACTGTATATATATATATATATATATATATATATATATATATATATATATATATATATATATATATATATATATATATATATATATTCCGGAAGTCCGAAATCTGAATATGGCGCCTACGGTTACAAGTTAATAAATACAAATATACGAGAAAAAAAGATGATTAACTTTTTACCTTTACTTGTTTATATATAACTAGTTTTAAGTCTCGTATGTTTATTGCAGACTTCTAATTTCATATTCCTAATCAAATTATTGAGTAACTTTGTTTTGTTCTTGATAGTACTCCGTCCTTAAGATCCAATCGGGGCAATTTTTCCTACAGGACTCTCACAGAGCATTACCACAGCAGGATTCATAACACGTTTTGTTCCTTGTATCTTGACAAATTCATTCAGAACAGGGTTTTCAACCTGTGGTACGTGAGCCTCTTGGTGCTACGTACGACTTATAGTGGTATATTACTTATTAATATGCTTTGGTTGTATTCATGTGAAAAAGCTTGACGAACTTGAAGAGGGAGCATGCCTGGAATCAACGTCAAGTACTCATAAAAGCAAAATGAAAAATGAAATGAAATCTTTCAGTTTAACATCCACAATTATGCCTTTTAGGCTAAGGGAGATGATGATTTAGGCAAGTGAATGACGATGAATCAGTGGAATGAAAGTGTGTGAGGAAACGGGAGCACCCCGCGAAAACCTACGGACACGACGCTGTCCACCACAAGTTTACTTGATCGGGGATCGAACCAGCGAACCCACGCACCAGAGCTAAGCGCTCTACCACTTTGCCACCGTCCCCCGGGTAAGATCAATATGATTTCCACCAACTCTTGACTCTGAAAGAACTGCTGAATTTTCCCAGGACACTTTTCGTCTAGTTATTACATTTAGATCAATTCGGCATGGGCAGCCCTTTTGATAGTAATCTACTGCCGACAAAGCACTAAACTTGACTGAAACACGCAATCTCCATCGGAACAATGGAAGTGTTTATCTAAGAATGTCTACTGGATGATAATAATAATAATAATAATAATAATAATAATAATAATAATAATAATAATAATAATAATAATAATAATAATAATAATAATAATAGTGCTGCCGACAATTCTACAGTTCTAATGTTAGAAGATAACTCAACAGAAGTTCATAATAGGCAAAACCTACATGATTATAATTTTGCTTTGGGCACGTGATCCCCAGTTAGATTCCCGGTGAGAGAGCTTTAAAAGTTGAACACATTACAGTGGTTCGGATTTTTACTTTAAACTGTAGGTCAACGTCTCTTTAATAACCTCGGTGCTGAAAGGGAACAAGCAAATTATGTTTATATATATATTGTAGGGAAAACTGTCATTTAAACACAATCACATTCTATTTACATGTAGATAACCACAATGTAAACGTAAACTGCGATATCATAATTACAAAACGTTCCTTCTGTGACCAAGCAACAAATTTAGCCAATGCTGCCAGTGTTATACTCATATTTTTAGTTAATGGAAAAAAAAATTGCTATACTGAAGATTACGGTATGAAATCAAAGCCTCTGGTCAGACAGGAAATGTCCATCACACTGCTTGGACGAAACTGAAAATTCTGTCCCAGCAAGAATCTAACCCAAGACCACGTATACCAGAGACACGCGCGCTAACCATCTGACACTGAAGCGTTTTCTTCTAAGCCGAAAAATATTATTAAGCGAAATATTATTATTATTAAATACCATAATCCACTTCATATAACGCCGTATTCAATTCACTTGCTTCTTTATTTAAGCTTCAATAACTTGCATTAGCTGTTCATTACACGCCGTTAACTGATTGCACTCTTTTAAATAATCACTACTGCTGTTAGGGCTTGTGAGTTATTTACAAACTGAAAACAATACTAACCTCATTCATATGTTTGTTAGATAACACATACGTGTTATCTCTACTTTTATACTTGCACATTTCGTTTCAAGCACGTCGAAATAACTATAGGCATGAATGGCCTAGGACAATGTTGGCCTTGCTGTGATAATTCGCTCGCCTTCTCGAGTGCGTGGGAGGTACGCAACAGCCATGCCATGCGTGTTGTCTTACGCCACGCTGAGGAGCGTTTACTCATTAAATCGACTCCTGAGGGAGGGAGGCTAGTCGCCCCGTCTCAGTATCCTGGTTCGAGGCTAGCCTAGAATGTCAAGGAAGTTGATGAGGTAAAGGGACATTGATTCTGCAGAAAAACAATTGAAATCCGGGAGTCGGTGTAATTAGCAGATAAGCCCTTCATACTATCATTGAAACAAGCAAACGCTGACAACCTCGTGTAGACGTGAGTCTCACTCCGTGAAACCATGCTCCTCCCTGTGGCGTGGCTGCCCCACAATGGTGTAGGGGACTGGGAAGTGGGAGGTTATTGAGGGGGGAAAACGATGCGACCTCAACACTCCAGCGATGCGAGTTAAGCGCTTTTTGCATTACAGTAACGTTTGCCGCGTTCGGAGATGGACTCGACCGGTAGCATTTACCTTCGAAGCTCTGAGAGGGAAGAGTTACTGACCTTAGCTCTCATGTCCTTCAATCCAACGCATTGCGATACACAAATCTTTTGTCTTTGCTATCCACATCTCATTAACCAACTTTAAGTCATTTTACTAATTACAGATAGACCTATATCATTTTAGTCAATAACAATTACTATAAACTTAAATTATGTAATGATATGCTAGTGGACCATATACTGGAGACGTTCATTAGAGGTAATTGTGATGGAAAATATCTTTTTACTATAATTACATGATTATTCATGAATGATAATGTGAAAGTAATTTTTCTTCAGTGCTATAATTCAGTATTACGTGTAACTTTTTAAACAAATGTACCAACATTTTATATTAAAATAATAACTAGAAACATGGTTAACATTTAAATTATTGTTGTTTTACGTGCAAGTTCTCTAAAAGTACATAAAAACTCATAACACATTGTAGTTAACTGAAATAATACTAAAGTTGCTGTTTGGTTTTTGAATGTAAATTGACAAAGCAAAAGTATAGTTTAAAAAGTAAACCCAATAGTAGAACACTAAGTTGGTGAAAATTGAAACCCACTTTTCAACTTCTCTAGTATAAAGAGTTGTACCATCTGGTTGTAAGGTGCTTATTTAGAAGACTGAATATTGACAGAATAGCACAGTTCGAAAGTCGTATTTCTTTATTAAGTTTCTTTCATGTCTATGATCGTAACATTTCTCGGCAAGAACATCTTGAGAAAATAAGGATGGCTGTATGCACGGGCTAAGGCAAATGTTCCCGCTGATGTTTCGAGATTCTAAAAAATAAATTTACTGAAGAACACTCAAATTGAAACAAATTAAAATGATGTATCTTTCTTCCTTAAATCCTGCATATACAATTTTGTCCCTTCTAATCTGAAGAACAGTACATGCACCAAGGTAGTAAATGTCTCTACGTTTTACTATGGGCAATATCTTGCGCTCTTCCTTCTACACCTTTCATATAAAATTCATCTGAACTTAACAGTTGCACAAAAAACTCAGACAAGCCGTATGAATATCTTAGGCAAGCAGGTCAAACATCTAAAAACGCTGGAACACGTGTTTAATTATTTTAGATGAAAAGTCAAAACACCAAATTTCATATCTCTAACCTTCAGGTATTTCGAGATATCTATAATATAATAATATAATTATAATATAATAATTGAAACCCTACCATCCCCCTTTATTCCTACATCTTTGTTTTTTTCCTAAGACAAATATCAAAAAACGCTTAAATATTTATTAAATTATTTTAAATATAAAGTCATACAACCTTTCGTTCTCTAGCATTAATGGATTTAGAGACATGGCCATAATAATAATAATAATAATAATAATAATAATAATAATAATAATAATAATAATAATAATAATAATAATAATAATAATAATAATCCTATCCCCTTTTTTCCTGTCCAACTTATTTTCTTCCTTTCTCGGTCAAACATCAAAAAATGCTGAAACACGTGTCTTATTATTTTAAGAAGTCCAACAACCAAATTTTGTCTCTAACGTTGAGAGATTCCGAGTTATGGACTCTTATTATAATTGTAATCCCCGCCCCTTTTTCTACTACCTACCCTCTTTTCTAAATCAAATATTAAAAAAAGAAATGCTAAAACACGTACCTAATTATTCTAACATGTATTATTAAAACACATATTCTAATTATTTTAAATGAGAAGTCCAAATGCCGAATTCCACGTTTCTACGCTTAAAAGATTTCGAGATATGGGTATTTATTTATTTAACAACAATAACAATGGAAAGGATTTGGAAAGGATCGTCCAGGGCCTGTTCAGTAGGTACCATCCCGGCATTTGCCTGGTAGGGCCGAGGAAAACGCTAGAAAACCTGTCAGGATGGTCGGCAACCTCCCGCAACCTCCCGAACCCGCAACCTCCCGAATACGAAGCCAACGCTCTACCACTTGAGCTACTTCGCTCAGTAACTCGGGCATCTTGTTTTAATAATTGTAATCCCTACTCCTTTTGCCCTCTCACACTCTTTTCTAAACTTCTAGGTAAAATATTAAAAACGCTATGTTAAGTGAGAAATCTATATGCCCTATACCAAATTTCATGTTTCAGAGATCCCGCGGAATTGACATTTTAATATAATAACTGATACCACTATTTCTGCCCCCCCCCCCCTGTCGAGTTTCCAAAAATCCTTTTTTAGTTGTACCTTGCGTCACAAATCCTACACACTGTCCAAATTTAAATTTTCTATAAGCGATTTGGTCTGATGTGATCAGCTGGGTCTGCAGGGTATTCTGTACAGGGTATAATTCTCAAATATGCTCTCAGTAGAGTTTTCAGATATACCGTGATTTCAAGGAAGGTACAAAGTAGGCAGGAGTTAAGCCCTGACAACAATCAACATCCAGTGCTTCGGATGGAAGTCGGAAGTGTTAGGAACAAGCAGCTCCATGTTTTTTCGTGATGCGATGTATTTCGTCACGAAACATTTCACGTTTTCTTCACTTATAATCGTCAAAGAAAACATCGCAGCATATTTTTTCCCGAGTACAATAGACCGTGCTGTTGATGATTCTTAACACTGACATCGCGCCAAAGGATTCCGTGTTCACTACCCTCAAAGCTTATCGTTTGCCTACTTTGGACCAATCATAATGTCTGCATATCTCAAAATTCGGTTGATGGCATGTCTGGGAATTTCACCCTCAGGAAATACTCTACACACATTGAACATTAATGAAACAGGGTCTATGCATTTGTGGATTGCGTATGCGTGACTTCCTTTACGCTGATAAGGACCACCACTCTACGATTTCTAGAATTCGAAATAAGGCCTCTTGAAATTTGGCTTTTTCGCGATTTTGGACAGTCCTAGCTCTGAAATTATGCATTTTCCCCACAGGTCCATAGGAACTTTTTGACTTATTTTGATGTGAAGAATCATCTCTTACAGTTTGTCGGTATAGTTTATTAACACCCTGTATATAGCGCTTACATAAGGTACATGGAATTTTTGGTTCGATCCCCGGCTAAGTAAGTCTGTGGTGGACAACATCGTGTCCGTGGGTTTTTTTGGGATATTTCAGTTTCCTCCCACTAGCTCATTCCCCCAATCGTTCCACCATCATTCACTTCCTTAATCATCCGTCTCCCTTAGCCTCAAGGCCATAATCTGGGATGTTAAACTGACAGATTTCATTTCATTTTCTTCTATATATAGCTATTACTAAATAGCACGTAGCATGTAATATCTATCATCAACGTTTTATTTCTCAGACATAATGTCCCATTAACAATCTATCATTATTTTTTTAAGATCAAAAGAACTGAATGTATGTATATTAGATTATAGCATTTTCTGTAAGTTACAAATATGGGTAATACTAATCAGTGGATTCATTCCGCAATGTTCTACGTCAGACAATCAATGCGGATAAATACTATTTTAATTTATATGTTCGATTTTATTTATGAACTCTCCTTTCGCCTACAAGGCATGAACGCAACAATTTAACCTTCAGATTCATTCCACGACGGACAAGATTTGTGTAGTTAAATCTTTTTTCAGTACTACGGCAATATACGACATACACATAGTTTGAGGTTGAATTATAACAACATTTACTCTACGAAGAATCGAAGTACTATTTCTCATTTCTAAAGCGAATATGCTAGCTATGACGCCACACGAGAACTTTTACTCGAGCTGGGCTAGCAGAACTGAGATATGCCGTCTTTGGTATTGAAAGACCTCACATATATCTACATTAACCAAGAAGAAAACAAACATTTCATTCATTAACTAAAAAAGAAAAAAAAATAAATTTTGTATTGACTCAGAAAAAATGATTCAATACAAATATAGCAGTGTAATCACCCCTGTTCTCATTTTTGAACTCGAAGCAAAGTCAAACGAACCTAACTATATATATATAAATGGATACCTTAGAAAAACTGTGGATAAGGAAATGGAAACTACTAAGTATTAAATAGTCTTGTCAGAGCCCGCTAACGCGAATAACCACAAAACCCTGTAACACAATGACACCTGTGAGTTGATACGCTCTGTTGGCCACGTTCTCATGCCTCCAGCTCCGCCGCAGTGAAATAACAAGCAGCGTTACGTACGTATATATATATATGTGTGTGTGTGTGTAAGCATGTGTGAAAAAAAAAAAATCAACTCTCCCACTGCTATTTATGCCGTTTACTTAAAGCCCTACCGCGCGTGGATAAATATTTTTCATTTTTTTAAAGTAATGAGGACACCCTGATTCGCTAATACTGGAAAGAACAACTGAAAGCACTGGTCTTTTCAGCTCAAATCAATATGCTTCACCCACATCCCTTTGCGAACCTACAGTACAACGCTGATAACATGCACATAAAAAGAGGACGCAACAGAAGCCGACATAGCACGCAGAGCAACTTCTTTTCTCACTACATAAAATTTGAGGCAAGCTTACGGGATCAGTGATAAAATGATGGGTTGTAAGCCCAAGATCAATATAGGGCATGATACAGTACAGTACGAGAGATGAACAAATGCAAATAGCATTTATGTAAATAAAATTAGTTGTCTGTTATTTTCTCATCTGAGAAACACGTGTAACTATTCGCGAAATATGAAACAGAAGGTGCACAATATTATGGTATTATTAAAACTATATTACATATTATGAATCTTCCAATTAATACTTCGCAAGTACTTATACTTGTTTCTCGCATGAGGAGATAGCTATACATTCTCAATTAGAAAGAGATAAGACAATAGATATCTACCATTTACAGGACAGATTCTCTACCACTGAATGTAATATGGTCAGCAGGGTAAGCCAAGGTTTATCAATCTGTGGTACGTAAGTTGCTGTTAGTGGTTCGTACGACTTCGGTGGCATTGGCAACTAATGTTTTACTGATATGCCAGTGAAGAAGGTTGAAAACCCCTACTCTAAGCAATATAAATGATTATTCTCAGTTATTTACGAAAGAGCTATATTCTTGTGAATTACATTAGTGAACTTCCCCATTGGCTAGTATGAGTAATGATGGTTTCAGAATATTTCTCACGGGGGTAGCAGTACTACGAAAAACCGAGAATCCACATTAAGGACACACTGGGGAGAATCTCGTAGCTCTAGGGGACGAAATTCCCCCGGGTCACCCCCTGAAATCATCATTGGATAATGAGGGTTAACGTCTGTCTTCAGCGTCACCTCATGATCTCCCACCGAACTATTTTCCAGGGAGTAGAATAGTTCTGTGAAGTATTCTAAACAAACTAACTTGTAAGAGTGCTTGCTTACCAACATCACATATTTAGTCAGGAGAAGTGTTAGAGTGTTGGCCATGAGGCAAGACGAGACAGGATTTTCTGGATGAGACACGAAAGAAGAAAGCACTTGGACAGCACCTTTTCGACACGAGGCTGCCCAAATCGCGTCTAGTAGGGAACACTATGCACAGAGATTAGCTGTGTAAATTATAACTAATGTCCGGATTTGTATGCAATTACATATTTTTTCCTTCATACGTAGGTTCGTCAAATCCTTAAATGTTTGAGATTCACACCTGTAGGGTGCTTCAACTCAAGTTTCATATTACATATTTTGACCAATATTACATATTTCTGTGGTTTCTACATATTTTTTACATAAAACTGTCTTAAAATTTTGCGTTTACTGATATTTTAATTTAAAATAAAAAAATATAAACTCTCCAACTGTGCAAGGCTTACATCTTGATTCAATTTTGTCATGTCTATCTTTTCGTTTCTTTACCGAAAAAGTTTTTTTTTTTTTTTTTTTTTTTTTTTTGTCAAATCATGTCTCGCAGAATTTTCGCCGATAAAAGAAATATACGAAACAAGTAAAAATCCTCCCTCCGGGGTACATTAGCAGTGCCCTTTTTTCTCAACTCTGGAGGAAGATAGATCATGTGCCTGACAGGCGACTGGCCAGGAAATTCCTAAAATGAAGTATATTTGATTGTTATCGGAGGTCGGACGGGAAAAAAGATGAAAACAAATCCTGCAATTCAAGTTAAAACTGTATGCTAGTGTGCTTCCAGGAATTTACTGCAAGAGTTCGTTCCAAAAAGCTGGCAACAATGGCAATATCGTAGCAGGTAACCTAAGCTTTCAAAGAACTTCGCTTGTTCAGCTGAATGACAGGACAGTACTCTACTACTGCAGTTGCAAAACGCACGTGTTCTGTATTAACCGTCGAAGTTAGAAATGGCTCCGGTTGCCTCAACTATATCCACGAAATTGCGGTCGTGGGTAACTATCGATGATGCGTTTACTACGGACGGTAAAGTGGTGTTGTGCCAAATGTGTGATTAAAAAATTGAATGTTCAATGAAATCTCAGTTAGAACAACATGTACGAAGTGCACTCCACGCAAGAAATAAAATTTTGCGAATTGCAAAAAAACAAGTACTCTTGACACAAATGCATCAACATACTTCAGTGACTGAGTTTTTCAAAGACTTGTGCCAAGCAATGATAGCAGCAAACATTCCTTGGAACAAAAGAAATATAAGTGCCAAAATACCGTGCTTTTCTGGAAAAGTACTGCGGGCGTCGAATTCCTGACGAATTCACTCTTCGAAAGTGTTATCTCGAAGTTTGTTATAGGGAAGCTATATATACCATTAGGGCAGAAATAGGTATTATAGGGAGCTAGCTTGTTTACCAGCGGGGGGCTGAGGTAGAGGAGGAATTTTTTCAAAACGTTTTCTGCCTGACTCTTGCGACACTCCCCCACCCTCCTACTATATGTCAGCGTTGCACGTCGTAAAAAAATGTCACATGAATGTCATTTTGAAGAGTTGATTATTTGTTGGTTGTTGTTGTGGTCGCGGTTTTGTTGCTTATTATTCATTTGACAATGGCTTCACAGCGTACGAGAGTAAACTATACACAGCGAAGCTAGATAAGTAATAAGGAAGGTCATAGTGCAGTGGGACGAAGAAGCGAGGGAGACAAAAAACTGAAGCATCTGTTATCAGTCTAATTTGCGTGTGTCCACGTATAAACGTTTCTATATTCTTTAAACATTATTTATGACTTAATTGTTTAAAATTGTATTGAGTATTTATCTTCATTGTTTTCTGTTACATTTTAGTGCCTATTTTGTAAATTTTAAGTGCCTATTTGCCCACCTATTTTCCAGGTTTTTAATGCCTAAACATCTGCCGCCTTATGCAGAGTCGTTTTGACCCATGACTGAGGTACTACTAAAAACCTGACTACTACAGGAAACATATGTTAGTCAAACTCTTTAGTATGGCTCTAATCACGTTAAAAAACGACTCAGCATAAGGCCCCTGGTCTCTAGTGATAATGATTAATCGAACTTAAACATAACACATACCTGTATGTTCTTCATTGCACTTCTAAACTGTTAATAGGAAATTATGTATATAATTTATATATTTCAAGTGTACGTATAAGCTCTGTAATTAAATTGTAAATAAATGTATTATACGAAGACAATGCTATTTTTAGAGCGAGCAAAATTTCTTCGAAAGAATGGAATATTCTTAGATATAATTATTATTATTAAGAATTAATATTTATTATTATTATTATTATTATATTAATGAGAATTAACGCTCTAAACAAGCTTAGAAGCTTCTAAATGTAAGACCTACATTTTTCTTGCATAAAGCGGAGTTTGAACCATCGCATTCAACTATCCCCAGCGGAATTGACCATTTATGTTGCAATCGAAGACTAAAATGCTAGACCGCTCCGCCACGCGGGTGATCATAAAATATAGAAGGTGAGTAATATGCAAAATGTATTCAAATACGGTAACTGCTTATGCAATATATATATATATATATATATATATATATATATATATATATATATATATATATATATATATATATATATATATATATATATATATATATATATATATATATATATATATATATATATATATATATATATATATTAATCTTTCGATAGGGATTGCACAGCTTGCATAACTCTTTGAATTAAGTGAGTATTAGGTGATTTTTTTACAGCGCACTGGCAACCCTGCCCAGGACCATCGAGTGACCGTTTCTTGATGACGGGGGTGGGGCACCTGTCAATCAACTCTGAATTCCTCAGCCTCGCATTAATGTCAGCTCCCAGTAATAGTTCATATATATATATTTGGATTTCTGTGGACGAAACAACAGACGTTTTGGGACGTTATGTATCAAATTTAGTGATTGGAAAGATAAGTGAAGATGCTCCACCTAAATCCTATCTTATTACGAGTAAATTGCTATAACGCACGAATCATTCCACGATTGCTCGCTTTGTAAACGATTGTCTTAAAGTGTTGTGGCCGGAAGGAGTTCTGGAAGAAAAAGTCCTTGTTCTCTCTCAGACAGTGCAGCATACATGTTAAAAGCGGCTAGAGCACTTATAGTTTTTTTTGTCCTCATTTAATTCATTTCACCTGTATGGCCCATGCTTTTCAGCGTGTTGCTGAAGAGGTGAGAGACAACTTTTGCGAAGTAAATCAACTAATTTTTTCCACGAAAAAAATGTTTGTTAAGGCGCCACAACGTGTTCAAGTTTACAGAGATCAACTGCCAGACGTGCCACTTCCTCCGGAGCCTGTGCTAACGCGATGGGGCACTTGGATAAAGGCAGTACATTTCTACAATGAACATTTTCAAATAATTACGCCTGTTGTTCAATCATTTCCATCGGAGTCTGCTGTGTCAGTTGGCATTGCTCAGAAACTGTTTAATGACTCAAAAGTAGCGTGTGATATCCCATACATAGACAGCAATTTTGGTTGGCTACCTACAATAATTAAACAGCTAGAGACTGTTGGGCAGCCTCTTCCGGAATCCATGGAAATCATAGAGGATGCAAAGAGACTGCTGCAAGGTGTGTGTGGAGGTGTAGGAGAAAAAGTTCGAAAGAAACTAAATACAGTGCTGAAAAGAAACCCAGGTTACGACAGCCTATTGGCAGTGTGTGAGATTCTCAGTGGTAAAACAAGAACCCCCCTGAAGATATTTCCCCCAACTACATCCCCCTGTTGAAATACGCTCCTGTTACCTCATGTGATGTGGAGAGATCATTCTCTGCATACAAGAATATTTTATCTGATCGCCGACAAAATTTTACTTCTGATCATTTAGAAATGTACCTTGTAACCCATTGTGCAACAACACACAGTTGAACTGCAGGCACATCTTTTGTAAGTACTTTATTTCAAATTAAAAATGTTCATTAGTGGAAATATTCTTCAATCTTAGTTCAGCTGGTATTGTTTAAAAGATATAGGACTGCTTTTTCCCTGCATGAGATAAATATATATAAAACAATATTTCGTCTTAAGTTGCTTTTAATATTTAAATTTGTATATTGCGTATAATTCATTTCAAGATTGGGCCGTGGTGACGGATGCGCATTTAGTGTAAAAGGTTTTAGACTTGAAACGGGACCACATCACACCACATGAGATTTCTGACGTACAAATGCCGTATGCGTTGCTTTTCTCGGGGCTTCCCTGTTTCTCTCTAGCCGATTCGCATCTTCCTTAATTCGCGTCTGATTTTTATTATTC
This sequence comes from Thermobia domestica, assembly GCF_964235325.1. Classification (NCBI taxonomy): domain Eukaryota; kingdom Metazoa; phylum Arthropoda; class Insecta; order Zygentoma; family Lepismatidae; genus Thermobia; species Thermobia domestica. The sequence goes on from NC_137464.1 coordinate 63,928,360, forward strand.
TGCAATTAGTCACATCAGTGACGTATGGCTGTGTAACATGTAATATTATATATTCTTATATAATATTACATATTTCTTACATTTAAGCCATTTTTGTTACATATTTTTGTACATATTTAGGGGTTGATATTACATAAAAATCCAGACTCTAATTATAACAATTAGTAAACTATACGCGTGTCCAAATAGTAGACCAATGCATGATTCTTCGAAGTCCAGAAGATGATTTTTTTTAAAAATCATTTTAATTAACTTAAATTACGCAGCTGTGCTCAATATCAGTTTTCATTGTTGCAAATTAATGAAAAAGACAAAACCGTGACAATCTATGCAAGTACAGTGTCAATTTATGTATATTTCATGTTTGAGTTTTATTTACATGCACTAACTTCTGACACAATTCACAATACTGGTCTCTACCTAATTTTGTCTTCTACTCGGACTGATTGCTTGCTATGGATACGACCAGTATTTCTCAGTCTAAGATCGTAAAATCTCATATGCCTAAAATTAAGAATTTATTACATATGAGAGAATAACGAAACTAATTACAATAACAACTACTATATTTCATTATAAGCCCACCTATTCTACGAATATGAATGTAGATCTGATCTCCCTCGTGGCTACATGGTTCGCGTACGCGTTTTTGATGAGGGAGAACAGGGTTCGATTCCTGGCAGCAGGTCATGTGGTTCGGATCCCACATTAAGCTGTAGGTCCACGTCTCACTACCTCGGTACTGAAAGGGACGCCAAACTCCGAACAAATAAATATCATCTGATGATATGACAGTCAATGTAATATATCCTTTCTTACTTTGTCACTCCTCCTCTTTTACTTTATTTTATTCATAGCACACACCAAAGCCAGTGAATATTTCACACGAGGGAAATAAGAGCTACGGCTGAGCTACAAGCAACAGACTCTCTCGCAGCTCATAATATTACTTTCCTCCCCACTTTATCTACACCGGGGGTTCTCAATCTGCGGGTCGCGAAATAAAGGGGATCGCAAAAAGCGGTGAAAAAATAAATGTAATTACATCTAGCAGCAGAAAAAAATATTTTAAAAGATTACTTTGAACCTCTTATTTTGGTAGACTTATTTTGATTTCCATATTTGTCAAACTGTTATTCCTATATAAGGCTTATACATATATACAACTTTAAGCGATAAGCATCAATAGTGAAAAAGCTTATTAAAAACCGAAAATTTCTCATGGGGTCGCTTGCAAGAGGATGTGATGAAAGAGTGCCGTGATACGAAATAAGTTCAGCAGGCCTGCTCTATATGATTACACTATGTCCCCAAACTTTTCTAGTTGACGCATTTCCACCATTGCGGTGTCCTCCACTTGGATCAAGCGATTCTCTTTCAAACATTTGTTAAGACTAATCGCTAATTGCAAATCTTGATCTTGAAAGTATCCGAAGCATTCTCCAATATGGAATAATTTCTACTGTATACAAAAGGATATAGAGCATCGTGCAAGATATTATTGAATTTCCTTCTCGTATACAACTCAATCATACTTGTGTAGTGTATCGTAATCATCTCAAAGGAAAGAATTCAGGTAATTCACAATATGTGTATATGTTTATATACGACAAGAACTATTTTCTTCGAGATAATTATTATTATTACAATTATTTCGGCATGGTTCACGACGTCTGTACTACAATATGGACAGTAAGAATTCCACCTTCAAATATCGAATTTCAAAACATCGATCTCGTTCAAACCAAAGATAGCGTCCAAAATAGCACACTGAACTATTTTAGTAAATTGTAAATCTCTCTATCCTACCCTCAAATTAATACAGTTCGAGCTTTCAAAAGAGGGTTCTCACTTTTTTATTTATTATTTACCCAAAAAATGTGTTCATACAAACACTCTCAAAAACTATTCTTTCTTGGTCTTGCGTAAAATTCACGTGGAGCCGCTATGCTTTAACTCTCTCCCTTTCCCCATTCCACCTCATATTACTAGGTTCGTCCTATCTTATTTGCTACCATAATTAATTAATTAATTAATTCATTCATTCATTCATTGCACTGAAAATAAATTATGGCAGCATATAAGACACTACATGGGGAGTAATTAGGAGCAACAACATGATGGTTGCCCGTAAATTTTACGCGCGGTATTAATCTAGGGATAATCAGTAAATTATCGATATAAAACTAACTGTTGCTTCAAACATTTTTAAAAATATTTTATTAATTATGAATTTTTGACAGACTTGTACTTTATATTCTTACACTACGGTGACAGGAAATACACGCCACAACATTAAAATGAGTTACGTTTCACACTTTCACTAGAGGTATAACACATTTTATTGAACGCCCACAAAACTGCGACACGCCTGTTTGAATTTTATTATCGATAATATAAATTACAATAGCGTAAACCTGTAAGTCCTATAAAGTACTAACTTGATGTAGTACTGAGCATTGTTGGTGCCACTGGAGGCAATGGCTGATAGTCTATTTCAAAAATTGATTTTAACATTATTATATGCTTCATATTTTTTTTTATTATTTTAAAAAAATCATGAGATCCTACAGGACTGCGTGATACACTGATTAGGAACCCCTGCATTATAGCTCAGAAAATGAACTCCTACCGGGGTCTTAACCCTAAACATGCGCACCGGACGCAAGCATGTTGAATTATCCGAGTTTTCTCTTGATTCTGGTAGGAACATTTCAATTAACCAATTTTCAACAAAAATACCAATAATAATAATAATAATAATAATAATAATAATAATAATAATAATAATAATAATAATAATAATAATAATAATAATAATAATAATAATAATAATAATAAAATATCATTGTAATGCTCAATGGTTGCTTGATATAAACTGCTAGTTGAACTATGTACTAAATCGTTAGGTTTAATATACTAGCACTGTTCTCTCAGTTTTGTAAATATTAAGGATACAAGTAAGTACCATGGGTTAAAATGTCCTATAATATCCAAACATTTCACACAAAAATCAGAACTGCAAAAAATGCAAATTTACAACTTGTTTTAAGTTTTCATTCTTCATCTCATCCCACACATTCGTCGCACTTTCTTGAAATTTTCGCATTCAATAGTAAATGTACATCTTCACGGGTATATGGGTTGATTTCAATTTTGATTCGTTATGAAACCAATCAACTGCCTGAAAACATAATCAATCTAAACAATAAATTATACCGATGGCTGTTTCGCAGAGATACGAATATTAACTACTATAATCTTGCTCATTAAGTTTATTTTATTTATTTATTTATTATTTTATTAATTAATTAATTTATTTATTATTATTTTTTTCAAAGTGTAAAGGTATCGTTATACAAACATTAAGAAACAATGAAGATGGAATGTCGCAGGAGTGACTATCTGGACTAATATAGTTTTAGTAATGTCAGAACTAAGTATTCTAATTAATGTGTATTGGCCCAAATTTAGTTTCTTCTTATAGTGTCAATGACCCCATTCTAGACTAAAGATCACGTAAAGTTCTCTCTATATATAGGTGAGTACATCAACGATGTCCTACAAGCCAGTCTTCATTCAGACTGACTTCCAAATGACTATAGACTGCGGAGTGCACGCGGAGAGCGTCGGCCTCACATCTACACCTTCTCGTCCCCACCTCCTTATACCCTACCCCTTCCTTTTGTGCCCTTGTATTCTGAGAGCCTGGACCGCAGCACTCCTCGATCGATAACCGAGCAATCCTCATTTACTAATTTCCAGCTTCAGACGACTCGGTTTCATTCGGTGACATTCGGATGCTCTCGGAATACAGTGGCACTTGCATCAAAAGGAGGAAATGCAAGACCAATCTCTAACCTCTCCAGACAATTTTTCCCATCTGCACAACACATCGCCAAATCTAATATAAGCTCTCGCTTTCATCGTTTCTGATCGTACCGTCGATTTCTGATCAGAAATCTCCGCAAAAATAACTTATCTCAAATTATATATTAAAATGAGGGTCATTTTGAGAATAAAATTCGGGCACTTGAATCTTAATGAATGTGCTTAATTAATTATCAATTTTCGAGAAGAAGACAAACTTCCGACAGATATCACAAATTTTAATAGTTCCCGCAAAATTCACAGGCCCTCGAAAGTTTCCGGAAGTTTCAAAAGAGTATCACGTCTCACATTTACTAATGACACTATTTTTAATATACTGTATATATAATAAGCAACTAATTACGACTTTATTAGGTGACTGATCTCTTTCAGTACAACAACCAACTGCAGCTGCATTCTTTATTACAACCTATACACTCCGACATTCTAGAATTTGGAAGCCTAATTTATTTTTTATTCTTAGCTCTTCACATTTCATTTAAATATTATCTGACAAAAACAAAATATATGCATAAGAACACAAAGGGAAATCACGAAACAAGCACATTACACACTTCAAAACAAATATTGGAAATCACAAAATTACTTCCTCAGCAGATCCAATAAATACTAGATTCCGTGTTTCAAGTCTCAGGGAATCATTTCTAAAAGTCATACACGTAAATAAATAATATGAAAATTTCCTTTAAAAATCTAACTATGACGCATAAACTCAGGAGTAGAACAATCCTGAAATCCCATCCACATGAAATGCAACATGCCTTCTGATTGATTAACGCATCTGTCTTTGGCACGCGGAGTTTCAAGTGCAATTCTCGGTGGGAATTCAATCTCTTTCAGCTTACACAGTTTAAAAATGGAACACTTTAATAATAATAATAATAATAATAATAATAATAATAATAATAATAATAATAATAATAATAATAATAATATGCATAGGTATCAAGTTCGAATTTATTAATGAAAATTTGACAGCTTTCACACAAATCCATTCAAAATTTTAAAGGGAAAATGAACTGAATTATGGGCATGTATAACACCGATACAAAAACACATATTCATTGCACGTTTGTAACTACATGTACATTTTCCTCACACATTGATCTCAAAGGAGACACACTAATAATGGACCACACTGACTATATGAACATAATAAAACGTGTTATGAAAATGTTTGAAGAGATCGGATTCTAAGCGTATGTTTGCCATATCCATAGTGTTATGATCCTAAATCCTTCCGATGCCGCCGATTGAATGCTACTGAGTTATCAATGGTTATTATGTATTGAAATGAATTATAACGCCAATTCATCCAACAACTTAGAAATAAGTTACAGAGAGCGTGACTATCAGCTCAATCATCAGAATTAATTAATTCGTATGAACAGTACAATGTACTCACTCAATTCATAGGAGTTGCATTTACACTACTGCACTGTAACTTCTCCTTTTGTTCTTGAGTTTAATGTCCGACAATTGTACTTCAACGCAACAGGAGTCAAATGATAATGAACAAAATGGTGAAAAGGGAGAACCCCGTGAAAATGCACGCACACGGTGTTTGTCCACTATAACGCCTACTTAGCGAGAGCTGGGATCGAACCAGGGACCTCTCACGTCTGAGATGAGCACTATACCACTGAACCACCACGGTCATTCCCTTATTATTATTAAACTCAATTCAATGGGTTATACGTTACGATCTTTTAATACCCAGTCGTGAAATTAGGATGAGAAGGTTCGATCCCCGTTAACTACGGAAAATCTCTATCCCACCTGAATGACTGATCAATTCTTAAGGCTGTTGCTACCTCTTTGTCAAGTCGAGTTTTCCCCTATCTAATAACATTGGAACTTTTTTCGAATTTTTCTCAGTAACCAATGAACAAATCCCTACAAAAATTTGCATGGAGTCAGGTCAATAATAAAGGATTCCTTATATGAGCTTATAATTTTACTAAAAGCCTCCAATTAAATTATTCATTCCCCCCTTTTTTATCATGTGAAGATTCGCAACAACGCATTGACGACACTCGGTTCTCTCTTCTAGCAGGTTGCGGAGGGTTACTTTGAGGTTGAACATTGTCCACAGCTGCGAGGGGACCCTTTTCAAGAATGACATATTTATGACATTTCAGTGAGGAGACGTTGGAGTACGTTTTCTTTGCTGAAAGCAGAAAAAAAGAAATAAAAACAATGAGAACAAATACATTCTTCTTTTACATTAGCTTTTCCCCCGTTCATGGATAGACAGTTGTAAGCAATTAGAAGCGAACTGTCTCTATTAAATAAAGATACTTTTAGTGTATACGAAAGCGAATATCTCTTTATTATTATTATTATTATTATAACTTTTTTGAATAAAGTGGCATACAAAACATATAAAAATAATACAAAGGTCATAATATGCGTGGCTTTGAAAAATGTGCAGAATTTGTGAAGTTCCCACATGAAAGTCGGAGAAATACATAAACCTTCCGTTATTTCCATTTCCTCCCTTTTCTCTGTAACATCAAAACAAGAAACCCCTTTGCCATTTTCGTCTTCAGCACCCTTATCCAATAATGTCTGCTTATGTCTCCGTTACACAATACCTACTAAAGTTTGGAGAATAGTGTAATTTTTAGATTCACCCTTTTCTCCGCGACAATTCAAAACAAAAACTAATCTCGCTTTTTCAGTGCTATTTTCGTGTTTAGCACTCTAAAATTGTCCAAAAATGGTTATTCATAACTCAATTAGAAAATCTATATTGAACAACGTTATTTACTAAAGCGTTTCTAGGAGCAGATTTTTATGTATAATCACTATATCTGTATCCGGTAACTGTTCTTTGTCTTTTCTTTCCACCCTGAAACAAATTTCAAATGCATTATTATCATATTTAATGCATAATATAAATTACTGCATATGTATAAATAACTGCCTTTGCAGTTATAGTCACAACTTCGTATACTATTTTAAAAGCAAAAAAAAAAAAAAAAAAAAAAATGTTCCGCACTTTTATACTAATTAAACTCCAAGAAACTTAATGGAAACTACCATAGATTTCATATTACAAAAATAAAACCGTTAATTTGCCGACATCTCAAAGTACGTTGGGTATGGTTACCATACATTAGCATTTTTACAGACATGTCCGCATTTTGAGAGTTAAAATTTCCATCCACATACATTTCCTGACCAAATTGTTTCGTTGTCTTGAACATGGCTAAATCTAGTCACACCGGGACTCTACTTCTTACTATTGTGTTTAGTATAAGCTTTCTGCATATTACCCAGGTAAGGAGGGGAGTACACGTAGAAGTATGCTCACATTTTGACATTTCAGAATATGGTAATCCTAAAATTGGCCATTTGCCCAACTTGACCTTAGTTTTGTAGAAGTTTCATTTTCTCATTGATCAAGACATGCATTACATGCTACCGTGTAAATTGATTATCTATCTATCTTGGGATTCGGCCGCATTGAAGCAGTCTCGTTTTCGGGTGTTCCTTACCTTTGGGCTCCTATTTACGTTTATATTGGGTACACGGTATAATATTTTCTTCATCTCTTAAAAACCTTGTACGAGAAGAACATCTATTACTGTTGTTTTCAAAGGTCAATAAATCAAAGGAGGGAGGTAGAAAGAGGGAAAAGCTGCTGATTAAAACTAATTCTCCCAAAAATACGAGAGACGCTAGTAGTGAGTGTTCCTTGGTTTCTATGTCAACTGTAAGTGATTTTTGAACATAACGTTACCAATATTATACGACATTGCAAATAATTTTGTATTCCAGTTGAAATGGATTTATTGAGCTTTAGATAACCTATTATTTTCTTATTGGAAGACAATTCCGTCTGGAAAACTCAGGAAATTTATAACAAATAAGGGCCAGTTCATATTGCAAAACGAAATAAAAAAAATTAACAGCATAGCTCCTTGTTGGTTATCTATCAAAAGTTTAAATTTTTCACAGTAGGGATCGCTGCTTTACGTACTTTGCTACTTAGATGTTGTTTCGAATTTTCCTTGAACCAGAGATCTTATTTGCATGTAGCGTTATACGTGGAAGAAATGAAACTTTGAAAAAAGGATGTACCATAGATGTGATTTCTGGATAATAGCATGCTATATACTTGCCACGTTCAAATCATCCCCAACGGGCTTCCTTGTAGTTAAACAGAAAGTTAACCCTAACTATATTCATAAATAACACTCGAAACAAACTATAAACGGCACTAGCTAGGGATGCGCACGAGTCGAGACATATCTCGAATCTCGACTCGAATTCGAGTCGAGACACACTTTGTAAAATTCGAGACGAGTCGAGACAAACTTATTTCTCGACTCGAATTTTCGATTCGAGACTGCTCGTAAAAATCTCGACTCGACTCTAATGTCTCGAAAATCTTTCTATAATTTGTAATATTATTTTGAAGAAAGTATTCACTCAGAAACAGTTTTGAAACCAATTTCTGGGAGCATCCATGTGTCTAGTGGAACTCGAGCAAGGCACCACAACGGCCCAGGCATCACACTGTTTGCAGACTACGTACACCCCTTCATGACGACCATGTTTCCCAACGGTAGTGGCATTTTTCGACAAGATAATGCACCATGCCACAAGGTCGGGAGTGGGATAGAGTGGTTCGAAGATCACAGTGGCGAGTTCCAAGTGATGTGCTAGCCGTCCAACTCGCCGGATCTGAACCTAATCAAACACATCTGGGATGTGATTGAACGTGACGTCAGAGCGCATCGCCCCTTTCCCGGAATTTACGGGAATCAGGTGACCTGTGTGCATATGTGGTACCAACTCTCTCCAGCGATCTACCAAGGATCATTGCGTCCATACCAAGACGTGTCACCGTTGTTATCCGTGCCAAAGGTGGACATACTGACAATTAGGTAGATAGTCATAATGTTCTCGCTGATGTGTGTGTATATTTTAACTTGTGTATTTTTTGTCTCGACTCGAATTTCATTAATGTGGTAGCTTGATGAAACAGTATTCCATCACATATTTTTATACTCATGCGAAAATGTTTTAGTTGAATAAGTATGACATTGACAAACGGGTGTACTTCAATAAAAAGTAAGGCCTGTATTTTAAAATGAAGCATCAAAAAGATAATGTATAAAATTAAAATTATTCTATTAATAATATATGTTGTACTATTTGTATAATACTGTATGTGTTGTAGCCATATATGAAATTTCACTTCCACCGTTTGGAAATAAATATTCCATGTGTAGAATGCGTAAGTTTCAAGGTTATTATTATCAGATTACACTATATCCTGTAACCAAGAAATAAATCCCTATTCATATTTCGAAAAGTTATAATAATAGAAAATGATATTTGTATCTACATTGTCTAGTGGAGCCTATTTCATTATGTATAGATGTCTTTCTTGTGTAATAAAAGAATCCCTGATACTACAGTTCACTTTCTCCTACAAATGCGTTCTGTAATAAGGGTAATGTGTGGTCAGTTCCTCAATTTCTCAATTGATTCGCGATACTGAATCAATACCGAAAAATTTGTCATCACTAGAAATAGAATTCGACAGCATTCACGCTAAGAGCAAATTTGTGTAACAAAGAAGGTTTATTTCTAAATTTTCTTCGCATGTGGTAAAAAAAAATGATTACTATTTAGCATAAAAATTCTATAATAGTATTCAAAGTTGTTAAAGCGATACATATTATAATTATAATGATTAGTCCAAAATGCTACCTTAACTGGTTTACCTGTTTCCGTGAGGTTACAAAAGTGAAAGAGCGCTAGTGTATTCAATGTGGAAACCCAGCTGGTGTCGGCACGGAAACAATGAATTGATTTTAACGTCCCTTTCAGCAGCGAGGCTATGTGAAACGAGACTACTGATTAACGTGGATTCCGAACCACATGAGCTCCCGCCGGGAATCGAATAAGGATCTCCCACGCTAAAGGCGGTAGGGAAACGAGCATTACCGGCAAGGGAGAACCGATGTGGTGACCTCACATTTTAACTAGGTTACTAGTGTCAAAGCCGCACCGAGATTCCCTGCTCCTTACAGGCTCTTATTCCACGGATTCCCTATAATAATAATAATAATAATAATAATAATAATAATAATAATAATAATAATAATAATAATAATAATAATAATAATAATAATAATAATAATTATTATTATTATTATTATTATTATTATTATTATTATTATTATTATTATTATTATTATTTCACACAGGAGATTGATCTGGTATCACAGCCGTCTGTTAATTTATATTTGTATAACCAATAACTAAATCTAAGACTTTGAAATACACGAGATGCAAGAGGCACCTTGCTAGATTTGAAAGTAACCACAAAAACTTCCAATAAGACTGGACGAATATACTAAAAGCAATAGGTTCAGCAAAGAAAATAAAGAGCGCCCACTCTTCTGAGTGCCATAAATCTGTCCTCGAAAAAGGCGACAGGGGTAGAAACATTCATTCCGCAGATGCGTTATGGACAGTTTTAAAACCTGTTTTAAATGGCTAGCCCGAATTTCTCGCACGCTGCTAACACAAACAGGAAGAAAGAGAGATCGCACTGTTGCAAATCTTCACATGAAAAAAAAGGGGGGAATGAATAACTTAATTGGAGGCTTTTAGTAAAATTATAAGCTCATATAAGGAATCCTTTATTATTGACCTGACTCCATGCAAATTTTTGTAGGGATTTGTTCATTGGTTACTGAGAAAAATTCGAAAAAAGTTCCAATGTTATTAGATAGGGGAAAACTCGACTTGACAAAGAGGTAGCAACAGCCTTAAGATATAAACTTGGAGTTCGGAAAGTACATAGGTGACGTAAGATACTACTAAGCAAGAATTTCTGGAACTTCAAGAGAGCGGTTGCACTTATTACAATAAGATTTCTGTATCTCGGAATCGAGATAGAGGAAATTAGATTTTTCATTCAAAATAATTAAATACAGTTTCAGTTATATATATATATAAACTGAAACATGTAATATCTGTCCCACAAAAGGGATAAAACAGGTAAAAAGAAAAAGGGGAGAGAGATGCAATTTGGGATTTGAACTTCTCGTTTAAAACAATTAAACACGTGTTTTAGCGCTCTTAGATATTTGACCTAGAATGAAAGAAAAAGTAGTGGGGGTGGTTCACTAAGATGCCCAGACGTGGCCTTCGAATTTCGTGCGAGACTTGAATTTGTAGATTTGAGGTTTAGTGTTTCGTTCAGCAGCGAGACAAGACGAGACAGACCTACACTGATTATGCAGACCTATAGCTTCACGTGGGATCCGAACAAAATGAGGTCCCGCCGGTGATCGTACCCGGGTCTCTCACATTGCAGACGGGTACGCTAACCACATAACGTCGAGGGAAGTCGTGCAAGACTTGGAGTTCAGACAAATATCATATAAAAGGTACTGAAGGACGAATGCGAAATATAGCTCAATAAAACGTGGAGGCATTTGCTAATTTTCTGGAAGTTAATTCACCTTTTAAAAAAAAAAAATCCCGCCCGTTCTTCTCGCAGTTAGAATAAAGATTAACATATTGAATATTACAGAAATTGGCCCCAATTCCTACCCCTCAGGAACAGAATTTTCGAAAACGCTGAAATACCAATCCCGTTACTTTTAGTTGAAATACAGAATTTCGTACCTTCATATTAAGTGGGTCTTTCCATACGATATATATTTTTTTTCAATAAACAGTAAGAAATTTGAAAAAAAAAAACGGAAGTGATTATGTTTGCGACTTCGTAACTTTTGAACCACCCGACCGATCTCGATGAAATTTTCAACATAGATGAGATTCGGGCCTGGGATAGTTTTTTATCATTTCATTTTGACGGTGCAACTTACGGGAGGGGAGGAGAAGATATTCAAAATGATCGAAAATGAGCGATATCAATGTCGAATCCATAGTTTTCGGGGTCGCTGAGATAAACAGTGACATTTCCGATGCCGATTAAATCTAAATTCAGCCCCGCAACTTGGGGAGGGGAGGAGATATATAAAAATAATCGAAAATGACCTATACTAGTGTCGAATCCATAGTTTTGGGGTTGCTGAGACGAACAGTGACATTTTCAATGCCGTTTAAAACCCAAATTCAACCCTCTATATCCAAAATGAAACGTATTCTCCCCGTGCGAAGAAGGGTATTCGGATAGTATTATATAATTGCCACATTTACGTGCAAAATTTTCAAAAAAAAAAAAAAAAACATGGTCAGTTAATTTTAATGAAAAATTTGTATGAAGGGTCTGCTCTAACTTCAGGGATTCGTTAGGTAGATACAGTATTCTTTAAAAAAAAAAAAATCCCTCTTAGGATTTCTATATACAAAAAACCTTTCTTATTCCTTGCCTTTGTGACAATGAAGTATCAGTGTCCAAAAAAAATAGTGTTGGAATTCTTAGAATCGAACTTTCTGCAAAACTGCGCCACATTATATATATATATATATATATATATATATATATATATATATATATATATATATATATATATATATATATATATATATATATATATATATATATATATATATATATATATTGCAAATACTGCCTAGGCCTGTGAAGAGATCTGTGCTGTTTATGAAAAAAAGATATATCAAAAGCAAGAGTCAAAAAAGATACTTCAGTCACTTTCGTTCTGCAAATTTCCATGTCCAACACGCTTCTCGTAGTGGGCGATCGATCAAAGCAAAAATGGATTATATTCTGCCAAACGTCGAGCAAGAGAGGAATGTAAACAATCATGATATAGCCAATGACTTATACATCCATCACCTGTTAACCCATTTAGAAAAAGGTGGCTACAAAAAGAAACTCTACTTTGGGGTGCCACATGATCTGACTCAAAAACAATTACTCAATCGAATTTCAATCTGCGAATCTCTACTGAAACGTAACGAACTCGAGTCACTTCTCGAGTAGTTGATCACGAGTGATAAAAATGTGGATAGCCTACGACAACGATGTGCAAAAAAGATCGTAGCCGAACATCAGTGAGAAGAAGCTCCATAGTCTGTGGCAAAGCTCACATTGACGCACACGAAAATGAATGCTATGCATTTGGTGACAATGGTAGGACACAACAATAGATTTAAACCTGTACTGTCCACAATTAGTGGAAGCATACCTAACGATTCAAGAGAATGGCCGGGACTACTCAACAGAACAAGTGTCATACATCGCGCTGACAATGCCAGACCGCATATCATCTTTAACGATCCGGCAGAAATTAAGAAAACTTGACTGGGAGATTTTAATGTATGCATCGTATAGCCCGGACCCGGCACTATCAGGCAATCATTTGTTTCGGTCTCTGCAGAACTCCCTGAATGGTGTGGAGTTAGTTTCAAAAGAGACCTATGAAAACCATGTGTTTCAATTTTCTGACCAGAAACCACACAACGTAAGTTCTATAGCGCCAGGAAATTGTGTTGCCAGTAAAATGGCAGGTTATCAAATAAAACATTGCATATGTGATTTCATAATGTTACTGTCAAATCACAATCAATGTAATCTTGATTTTGACCTCTAAAGGCTCAATACCTTTCAGACAGCCTAATATATAGTCTTCTCCCTAAGTTAAAAACGTTATTTCTCTATTTTTTTTAAATGTATTTAATTTTTTCAATTTAAATCAATTCGAAGACAGGAACAACACCGTATTGTTGGCATTTAAAAACTAACCCCATCAACAGTTTGGAGTACGTAGTAATTTCTACCACTTGTTTAGATTTTGACGCTCGCGCAGTCGCTAAAATTCCGCTTAAATAAAAGCTAATCATCTTTGTCTTCGCCTTTTCCCATGTTTATATGAGTCGACGTTCCCAGCTTAGTTTTTTTTCTCCACTTTCCTCTATCTTGTGAGTCTATTCTCCATCCGTTATCGCTCAAATCATCTTGTGTTTTTTTCTTCCATCTGATCTTGGACCTTCCTCTCTTCCTTTAACCCATTACTTCCGCTTTCCAATTCTCTTTCAAGGTTTCCACTTATTTCACGACCCGAATTCCTTGACTTTTACAGTTGATGATTTACAAAATTCCAGGTCTATATGTAATGTGAAAAAAAACTATATTTTTTTTCTCGACCACAGCATTTCTCATCTACTATGCATATACAAGTACATAATGCGTCTGTACGTAGAAAACTTTTGTTAAACAAACTATTGGAAATTTTCTTTTTCCAATATAGCTGTCGTTATTTTGATATACATATCCAAGCTATCTGTTTCCACTCCTGAAACTTTTTGCTGAATGGCCCCCACCTTAATAGTGCCTCTTATATAATCGTTTCTTATTCTATCCTTCCTCGTTATGCATCCATCTTAACATTCTCTTCTCCGCAACTTCCATCTTCTTTTCATGGGACCCTGTGACTGTCCAGGTTTCACTACTGTACATTACTGCCGGTCTTAGTACCGTTTTGAGGGAGTTCAAGGTAGGTAGTAGCTTCTATCCTTGTAGCCGCAGAGGCTCTGTTTTACATATGTATATCCTTTTAATCTCAGTTTGCTTTAGCACCCCACTCATCCTTCTCCAGTTTAGTCAGCCAGATTGTATTCTGTGATGGGTTTCTGTATGTAATCCACAATACTGTTCGACGTACGAACCAAGGTACTTAAATTTCGAGGTAGGTAGTATCTTCTCTTCTCGTAGTTGTAGGGATCTCTCATCGTCTTTGTTGAGTGCCATACATTCTGTCTTTGTTCTACTTATCCTAATGCCTCTCTCTTCCATCACCCTTTTCCAATCTTTCAGTTTCTTCTCTGTCTTATCTTTGGATGTTACGTATATAACGACATCCGCGAACAGCATCCTCCACAGTGGTCTGTTTAAATAAAATGTAATCATTTAAGTGTTCTTTGTATCTTCAGGAAAATTAGGTCTCGGACATACTAGTACTTCTCAAAAACAAACTACAATATCTTCCAGTGAATGTGAAAGGGGGTTATCTTAGACGAATCTTAAAGCAATCCATGTAGACCAATGAAAGGCAAACTACGGCTCGTGGGCCAGATGGGCTCCAGAAAGATTCTATTCGATTTCCAACATGATTTCTAATCTCACGAACGAAAAGAATAGAGTTATCCCAAAACTCTATTAAATCTCGTATTTGAAACAGACTGATAGATCAGCATTTAAATTAACTTCTGAGAATCAATGGATCCTAGTCATATCAAATCATGAAAAACTTCAATCTTAATAGGTTTATTATGAACACTTTTTTTTTTTTTGTAAAATGTGCTGCTGCTGTTTTTAATATCTTGTCGTCTAAAGTATTTTTTTTATCGTCCTCCCCTAAAAAGTTTGTTCATCATTGATTTAGACCGCTTTGTACCGACAACAGGATAACAGGACCGTCTGTAGTTGATACCAACTGCTAAATGCAATCTGGAGACGACGAAATGAAATGAAATTTTTAAGTTTTACGTCCCACGATTACGCCGGCAAGGCTAAAGGAGACGCTAATGATGGGGAATGAGCGAAAATGGTGGAATGAAGAAAGTAGGAAGAAACGGGAGAACCCGAGAAAATCCTCACGCACACGGTGTTTATTTACCACAAAGTTCACTTGGCGCGAGCTGGGATCGAACCAAGAACCCCATGCACCAGAGGTGAACGTTCTACCACTTGTCACAGCCGTACATCTTATTATTGTATTTTTCTTTTTTTTTCTTTAACTGAATATTATGTGATTGTTATTGTTGGTTAATCATATTTAATTATGCTATGGGATGTTAAAAGGACGGCCGATCTCCCCTTCTTAATTGAGAAGTTACCATTTGTTTATATTGTATATATATGTCTGTTTCGTTTATTTCGTCTGTTCAATATGTGTGTTTTGTGTGTTCTTAAATCCAAATGATAGAATATTCTCAATGGAAAATTCCTATTAACAGTGGATATTGTAGAAGAGACTTCAAGGGTGAGACAAAGTCAAAGGGGTAATTCAGAACAGGATATGAAAGGTTTTTGGAGATGTTTGTTAGAAAATGGTCACCAGGCCTTACACGTGATGAGGACTTAAGCACTGAATATTAATGTGTCATTTTTTTTTAATATAACAAAAAATGTGTACGAAAAGGGAAAATACTTAGAGACTATGTGCGCACGCAGCTCTAGTGTTGGGTGCACAAAAGGGTGTATATGGAAACTTAACATTGGTGACCAAAGTACAAAATAGTCATAAGATCTGACGTAAGTTGCAGAAACTTGTCACGTTTTTAGTATTTACTATAAAGGTGATGTGTCTCCAAAAACTGTTGTAACTTCGTAGACACACGTCGTACTGTGTAGCTCGGGAGTCCGTCGGTCAATCTCTTTTTCGGCAATTGTAACTCCAAATTAACCGACGGACTTCAACTGTAACTTTACTTTTTCTTTTAACAATAAACTGGGCAAGAAAATTCGTCTCTATTATTCATAGTGTACTTGCACCCCCGGATCTGTCTGCAGCTAAAGATTAAGAGACTTCATATGTTTGTTGTTTATTCATGTGTGACCGCTCGCATACTGTTAATCCTGAAGTTAAAATTATAAAGTACGTTCCGCTCGCGTACTGGAGCTGCGACAGATCAATAATGGTGTCAGGTGTGGGGTGCACTTGTGGGGTGGCCTGTGGTGTCACTTATGAACTGACCTGTTGTGGTAGTCCAGTTAACAACTTGTGAGTTGTTTGTGAAGTATTCCGACAGTCCTGAGAAGATCGAGATGGAAGTCCTGTGGCGTAAATGCAGGAGTCCAGTGGTTCAGATCCGAGCGGAGGACCGAGCAAGTACGGAGACGAGAAGGCCAATGAATTAAACATCGGATGCTGAACTGTTACAAATTGGAGGAGAGTATGGAACGCAGGAGACACATGCAGCGCAGAGCAGTAACTCCCACCTTGTGAGTTATTTCACAGTGCATCGAAGCAATAGACTGGATAGTGGTTAGTGTTTTGATTTTCACAACAAAGTTCTCTTGTGTGGAAGGAAATTCCTATAGGACTAACATCTCAGCGCCCTGCCACGGAGAGAACCATAGTACATCTTTCTACAGCGGACAGTTATGTGAGTACAATCTTTTTCAATTTACTATTAGAAAGAAATCTCTGTGTGTGTCCCCGTAAGATTGAACTGTATTTCACTTCCCGGGTATTAACGTACAGGTGAAACATTAGAAGCCATTTTGTATCACGGATTGTGTATAAATTGGTGAGGAAAAATTTGTATCACAGATTGTGTACGAATTGGGAGTGTTCTTTAATCCATACAATTTATGCCTTATATAGGGGAAATAATGTTTTATTTCTGATTAAAGAACAATATTGAAAGGGCAATTTGTAATAGTTCACAAAGGTAGAGTCACGATTGAGGAGCAGTAAGATTGAAATTCTTTAAATGTGTAAAATTAGAATAACGAGCCGAGCTAAGTTAAAGATATTAGTTGTGTGGCAACAGACATGGGAAGAAGTTAGATAGTTTAAAATATTATCACTACAGCCTATCTGTCGGCTATTATGTTTGCCAGTAGGAAGAAGGGCAAAAGTGTTGCCAACTGAGCATGTAGGAAATAACCTTTCTAAATTTGATGAGAAACAAGGAAAAGTAAAATTCAAAGGTAAAACATTAAATTGTTTGCATTACTTGAAAGGGCCAAAGGCAAGGCCCTCGTAACATTAGGAATTAATTCGTGATGCTCAGTTCCTACAAACATTGTTAACAATTAAATATGTGTAAATAGTGCTCGGTGCTGTTGCAGTAATGTAAGTGCTCGTTGTTGCACGTTGTGTTCTGTAGGTGAATCCCAGGTTAACTCGCGAATAGGTTCACGAGTCGAAGGGTAGAAACCCTTGGTAATCACTTCTGTGACTAGACGGAGAGATAGGTCCGCAATTCAAAGGGAAGAACCCCTTAATGATCTCGTCATGAAATGTAGCCAGGTAGGAAGTGATTACGGTAGTTGTTTGGCGAGAGACAACTAAGGAGGAGGGAACAGAGAATCCTCAGTAAGTTAAGAGATAGGTATACCTAGAGAAGAAAGAGGAGACAAAGTTAGTGTCTCCGAGAGTAGTGAGTCGAGAGGAGGACTCACTGGAAAAACGGAATCTGTGGGGACGAAGGTATAGTGTCGTCCGGTACTACGGAGTCTGCAAGAAGACTCGAAGAAAAAATGGCGCCAGATTCCGTTGAAAATGGGAAGCCATTGCCAGGTAGAGTAAAGGAGGTGGAAAGGCTACTGCCACTCGGGGCATGGTGATCCCATGCAGGAGGGAAAGACAGTAACCTAATTATTTTTGAATAAAAGAAAAACGGGTAAACAATTCGGAAAATTGTTTCAAAGTGTAGATACAGTAGATGAGTACCTCAATTACTGGACGGCCTCACCGAGAAAAAGGTTGAAAACACATACAGACAATTTCTTTCGTCAAAGGAGAAGTTAAAACGTTTGTGCATTTTGTTATAGAAAGAAGTTCATTATACATGAATGCATACATACTTCATTACTTGTGAAAAAAATGCATGTATAAATATCTCCATTGGTGGTCTGGGTTGTTGTCACGTAAGAAAAATAAAATCAGCAAAAATAACTTTTAAATTCAGTAGAATGGCCAATGCAGTAGTGACCATTCGAAACGTGATTGCGCTTATTTTAAATATCAATAAGTAAATGTACGTTCAAAAGTATCGATAGGTGAAAGTAAATTCGAATACTCGAAGTTTGTTAGAGAGACACTTCCTTTTCACATACCAATGTGTCTTTAAATTTCTCTATCCTTCTTCTTCCTTCGTAGTTTGTATCCCTACTTCTCACTGTTAGGGTTCAGGGGAGGTCACAGATATCCTCTGACATCCCCATCTTCCGTCCGTACACGGTCGTGTTGTAGACAAGTGTTGAGTTATATGTCTTAAAAAGAAGAAGAAGAAGAGAGAGAGAAAGAAACTATCGTCAAGTTTCCAGAAGGCAGTCAGTGCCCATAGGTCACAGGAAATTTATTAACTTACGTATTTTAAAAAAAAAAAAAGAAAAAGAGAAAGAAACAATAAACAAACTTTTTTTTTTAAATGAGTAGTTTGGGAAATTGTGTCACTGGAGCAAATAGTTATCAGTGTCCTTGTCCTAATTTACAGATACACTTAAAAAATATGTAATTCTTCAACCCTTGGCCTTAGTACCTTCAGAAGATTGAGATAATGTCCCTCCAAAATGATTTTGGAGTTTTGCAAAGGTAATCTGACAATAGCAAGTAAATAAGCTTCCTTATTAGACTTACTACTTAGGTTAGGACAGTCACGTCTCAGCGAAAAATAATTAAACATTGCCAGTAATAACTTAACGACTTGAAGTTTCACTATCTGCTAGGCGATAAGTTAAATTGTATTAATAGCTAGCGCAGAAGACGAGCTGTTGGAGATTTCATCCAAACATGAACGCGAAATGGTAGACCGTTTATGTAGGTTGTCATACTCAGAGTAACAATATTTAAAGACAAGTTTGATAGTTATTAAAGCAGTATATATAATTGAATTACACGCCAGTGTATCTTTCTTTATTTCTTTGTAAATACGAATCTGGAGTGCCAAGTGTCGATAAGGAAATTCTTGTAATTTAGACTGTAATCGAACCTTCAGTTCCTATACGGTTCCCATTAGTAAACATGTAAAAAGTAGTTACACAGTTGGGAGACTACACTAATAGTTCATTATCTTAACGTCAGCGGTTCGACTTCCAGGTGTATTCAGGCCGACCAATAAAAGATTTCAATTTAAGGTATAATAAATACCAAAACGTATGTATATTTATTTGTTTACAGTGAAGGTTAGTTTTCATAGCGGGTTCTTACATTCTTCAATTCATTTTTCATTGATAAGCATCTTCAAAATAAAAGGGAATTTGTACCCTTTAAGTTCAATGACAACTAATTCCTTAATACATAGAGAAAGTTATATAATAAAATCATATGATGCAAGAGTAACTCTTGGGTTGTACCGACAAAGGGTCCGGTTTGATTCAGTTTTTAGGAACATGCCGTACAAGGTTTTACAGTAGAAATGTTGTGTTAACTTCCAGGCAGACGCTAGCGAAAAATTTAGTTCTGGTCTTCCAGTAAAACAAAGAAGACGTTAGAAGCAAAATCATTTAGTATTAATGCAAATGATTGATTCATTTCAATTAATGAATCTGGAAGGTTCTCAAAAATAAATAAAGTAATAGTAATAACATAAATTATAGACCTATAGCACGGTGCGTTTTACTTAGACATTGAATGAGCAAAATTAGGGAAACTAATGTCTGATTAATTGAAATAATCCCTAACTACCCCTTTTCCTAAACAAGAGACAAGCGCAACGATATTTAGAGTTGCGTCATTACTATGATCGTTTGACAAAAAGTACAATAGCATTACGGTTCCTTTGAAAGGAAAATATAAAATTTACATAAATTATAAACGTCAATTAGTTTTGTTACCTTAAAGCGAAAACTGACTTCGATTAAGGCCTGCACTGTTAAGATATGTATTGCAATTGTAGTTGCAATGTAGTTTCGCGACAGCGTCCGGCATTACCGATGCTACTTAACCGGCATGTTATCACTAGAAAAGAATAATAAATACCTTCCTATTTATCATTTTAACAGAGTATTTAACTAGTGAATTAAAACTACTGATAACAGTAAAACGAAAATCGCTGTTGTATTTGCAGTGAATACATCTAGGCTATACACTATTATGATATTGCTTTAAGTAGATATATTGCGTAATTATATCAAGTTATTTTTCTCTATATATTAGTAAAATTGAAATTGTCTTTCTTAAAATAGACTTGATTACATTATAGTATTTAAAGGAGATTAAATAATTAAATAAATAAACACATAAACGTGTCTTGAATAAAAGGTTTCCAGTAAACAAAGACAATAAGGAAGATATAATATGCACACCAGAGCATAGGTACTAAAGTGGCCGATTAGAAGTAGATTAATGACAAGCTATTTTATATGAATTTCACATCAACCCCTTACATGATCGCTAGTTTGAAACAAATAATAACAATAAGATTAGATAAGTTTATTTACGATTCTTGATAGCCCGAATTCTTGGTACAAACTTAAGAAAAGTTGCAGCAGTAAGAGATCCTCTTATTCTCGTCAGTGAAATAAAAACACTGATGATACGTAAACATGCGAATAGTTATATTCGATACTTCACCGAGGTATTTAAAAAAAATGCGTATCTTAAATATAATGGGAATTCTTCCCGACAATGTCAATAGAAACATGTTTATTCACAGGCAAAATCATTTGTCGTAGTCTCTTGTAGTAGTCACTCCTTTGTCTAAAGAGGACGGTGAGACTGTCGCTTGAGGTTTGAAAATCGTGTAGTAAACTAATCTTTGACAAATGATTCAATAATTGTAATACAAATTACCATAATAACATTAGAGCGTAATAAATTACTAGATATGGAGAAATAACCTGTCTGGCAGTAAAGGTGCTCTTGAATGTAGTTATGCCTTTTTAGTTCAGTTTCTTTGACATTGCGTATTGGCATACCAACGAATAAAGTATGCCGTATTTGTGCATGAAGTGATTATGCACAATCCCATTTCCTATATTCACTCGAAATGTTGTTTGCGAGGGTTGCAAGTATTCCAGGATTATTGCAAATAATTCTTATCGAAGAGCATTGCACGTATGGAAATTATATCAGGATTTTAGGGAGCAAAATATAAGAAATACACTCTAACGCCTTAAACTCATTGGTTCAGTTCAGTGGAAGAATCCTGTAATTCTTATCTATTTTAACTTAAAGTAATGGTTTTTAATGGCATAGTACGTGGAGTACTTAAAAAAAGAAAAAAAAAGTTAGGATTGTTTGGCGTGGTCCGTATACAGTCTTAGAATTTGAACTGCATAATTCAACGAGAAGGCAAGAAGCAAAAAGCCTACCAAGAGGCTTAAATTATATAATAATAATGATGATTTAATGAGACTTTTGAGTTCTTTAAGTAGATGAAAACTGTCTTTCTGTTTCGTATAGTCGCCATTTTTGTGTGTTCTACAAAAAGGAATTTTAAGAGGGGAATTCAACTACAGAACGAGGACAATCTTGCAGAGATTCATTAAGATTGTAAGAAAAATATTCAAAATGTTCCTATGTAAATCTTACTGCCCTCGATCAAGTGTTTGAATTGGTGCAATACATGGTGCTTAAACTGAAATTGTCGTCCTTGTGAAATAAGCCTTGTTAATTAAACAAATCGTAACATATCTGGCAAGTAAATGATTACGTTGGCAAAATGGATAAGTGAAATTTGCCAAGATGAGGTAATTCTAGTAGTATCGACGGACTTGCAGTAACAGAAAGACTGTTCAGTTTGAATGGAGATGTGAATAAGGTATTGTTTGGTATCCGAGATAAAGGAAATGTTTAATAATACAATAGTAAAATAAACAGTAGGACCAGAAAAGTTTGATTGTTAAAAACTGAGTAAAGAGCAAGTGGTTCTAGTAAATTTATCTTGTTTACCTTAAATATCATTTTCGAATGTTGCTCAGAATGAAAATTTTTTGAAACAAAATTAGTCTCGAGAAGGTTGCTGATGTCTTTAATTTCAATCGAAACAGAATATTACAGATTTATCGAATTTGGAAACTAACATAAAGATATTATTCTTTCCATCAAAATGTATTTAAAAGAATGGTTTCTAAAGTACAAAGTTGTTAAAAGCGGTTCTAAAGGTAAAGAAAAGTAAATTAACAACAGATAACTAGCATTAAAGATGTATTGAAACAATCCATGAATAATTCTATTTCAGTATACTTAGAGTAGAATTATTATTGCTAGTTGCCTCCAGATATGATTATTGGTTTCTTTTATGTTAAAGATATTGCATTTTGACTTAGTAGCTTGTTGTATGTAATTATACTATCTTTAACTGCTTTGTTTATTCTACCTTCAAAGTCATACGTGGTTTTGAGATCAGTTGAAGCAACCTTCTGCTGAGCTAGCTAAAAGTAATATGAATAATGTGTTTCTACAACTTATTATCGGTTTGATTGTAAATTGTATCTTTCCTTTATAGTCAAACGTTTACATCAGATTGCGAAGCTAAATTACAAAAGAATTTGACAATTCACCAAGTTATAACACAATGCGATTAACTGAGTGTATTTTGGTTACTCTGAAATATAATGAACTGTCATATGTTACTTCTAAAGTCGTAAAAGGAATCGTAGTTCATACAGCGCATGAACAGTACTATGTGATTGTAGTTAGTACCGAAATATTGAAATTAGATGTGGATCGTATAGTTTACGAAATGATTACTGTACAACAGGTATCCAAATATTCCATACTAATATAACTGAAAGAAATATATTCATAATATAGTAATCCGGCTTTAGACGTAAAGCTTACTAGTTACCAAATGTAACAAACAGAAAAATTAAGAAACTGATCAACAGTGTAAGATATTATACGCGGGTGTAATTATTCCACTTTTGGTGACTTACTGGTGGCTAGGAGTATTTTGATTGATTTTATTGTATTATTTTTGCCTCAATGGCGTCTTATTTGAAAAATTGTCGATTATTGCCATAAATATGTATGCAATCATTCATAATAAGTGAGTTTAGTTCTCGTAATGAGTTAAGGCATATCAGTGCATATGCGAAAAGTTAAGTACTGCACATAATTGAGTAAGATGCTTCAAACATTAATGTTGCACCATTTCAAACTGAAAAGGTAAATTATCAAGTATGAAAGGAAGAGTAAACCTGAATAAAACGATATTGTCTACGGAAATTTGTACAGATAACAAATTTCCTCAATTAAGGGGGGAGGGAGATGTCACAGCCGTACATCTTATTATTGTATTTTTCTTTTTTTTTTCTTTAACTGAATATTATGTGATTGTTATTGTTGGTTAATCATATTTAATTATGCTATGGGATGTTAAAAGGACGGCCGATCTCCCCTTCTTAATTGAGAAGTTACCATTTGTTTATATTGTATATATATGTCTGTTTCGTTTATTTCGTCTGTTCAATATGTGTGTTTTGTGTGTTCTTAAATCCAAATGATAGAATATTCTCAATGGAAAATTCCTATTAACAGTGGATATTGTAGAAGAGACTTCAAGGGTGAGACAAAGTCAAAGGGGTAATTCAGAACAGGATATGAAAGGTTTTTGGAGATGTTTGTTAGAAAATGGTCACCAGGCCTTACACGTGATGAGGACTTAAGCACTGAATATTAATGTGTCATTTTTTTTTAATATAACAAAAAATGTGTACGAAAAGGGAAAATACTTAGAGACTATGTGCGCACGCAGCTCTAGTGTTGGGTGCACAAAAGGGTGTATATGGAAACTTAACATTGGTGACCAAAGTACAAAATAGTCATAAGATCTGACGTAAGTTGCAGAAACTTGTCACGTTTTTAGTATTTACTATAAAGGTGATGTGTCTCCAAAAACTGTTGTAACTTCGTAGACACACGTCGTACTGTGTAGCTCGGGAGTCCGTCGGTCAATCTCTTTTTCGGCAATTGTAACTCCAAATTAACCGACGGACTTCAACTGTAACTTTACTTTTTCTTTTAACAATAAACTGGGCAAGAAAATTCGTCTCTATTATTCATAGTGTACTTGCACCCCCGGATCTGTCTGCAGCTAAAGATTAAGAGACTTCATATGTTTGTTGTTTATTCATGTGTGACCGCTCGCATACTGTTAATCCTGAAGTTAAAATTATAAAGTACGTTCCGCTCGCGTACTGGAGCTGCGACACACTGAGCCACCGCGGCCCCTCTGGAGGCAAAAGGACATGCCATGGTATAAGATGGTATAAGTGTTAAATTTGCTGTAATAACATACTAATGATGGATATCGTCAAAAGTTTGTACTACGTATTGCATTACATAATTCTATTATTATTATTATTATTATTATTATTATTATTATTATTATTATTATTATTATTATTATTATTATTATACCACGCTTTATGTTGATAGAAGTTTTCTTTAAAACAAAATTAAAAACTTCACCTCTTGGCACAAAACTACTTGAATGTCAGACCTAAGCATGTATCAAATCTCACCTTTCTACTGCACATTACATACGATTGCCCAGCAGTACATTACGTGAACACGGAGACGTTCTCGAACAGAAATCGATTTCTTTACAGAAATAAAAGCTCGTCGAAAAATGACACACATCAGAAAAGCTGCAGCTTAATGTAGAGTTTAATAAATAAATAAATAAAATAGGAAAATATAATGTTTAGACTATGAAAAACAGCTTTCCTTAATGACAGCTTAATTTTAATCGCATTCTAGTCCAAGAATGATTGTATCCAGTTTGTTAATAGACACTTTCCAAGAGTATAACAATTGCAATTTTAGAAGTAAAAAATTCAAATATATGAAACATACAATATACCTCGTCGTATATCATATGAAGATATGTTGGATCGAATGAAATGTCCGCTTTGACATTGGGTGTAGGAAATTTATCTCACCAACACAAACTGTGACATTTCTAATGTCACAAACTCAGTGCACGTTCAGCAAACAGGCTAGGGACCCAGACAATCAGGATTGAATAGGGTCCTATGAAAGTGCACCATAAGGAACACAAACTCGAGCGATTTTTCTTTCCGTTCGAACTGGAACAATCTGCATAGCAAAGCCGCAAGAACATTAACGATGCATTTGGACCAGAAATGACCTTCGCCGTTGATTTGTCAAATTTCGTTCCGGTGAGACAGCACTGCAAAATGAGTCCAGTGGGCACTAACCAACATCATGTTCGGCTGAGTTCCTCAGGAACACTATGGAAGTAGGCCCTTGGAAAAGTGATTCTGCCATTGCAGACGAGTTAGGCATACACTATATCACTGTCGTTCGGTGGCTTAGTTAAATCGGTAAGGTGCAATATTGGACTCATGGGTGCCATATGAGTTGACACCGGCCAATCAGAATTTGTTTGGAAGTGTGCAGTTCTCTAAGTGTAAAAAAATAACCGGGAAGTATTCTGCATCAGATTGTCACTTCAGATGAAAAGTAGACTTCAGTTCTACTTTTCATCTGAAGTGACGATCCAATGCAGGTAACTTCCCGGTTATTTTTACGGTTAATGACAACCGTAAATGGACAGGGCAATGGTTGGATCGTTATCAACGGCCAGGACGGTTTTTTAACCACCTCTGCATCCACAGAAGATATTGTTGCTCTATGTTAGGAGTGGTCCATCAAGTTTTTCTCAGGCGAGGTAAAACCATCAATGTCAACTGTTACAGGCTGAACTCCATGCAATGGACCGCAAATTTGTCAGCGATTGACAACAGATATACTGTCCCTATGTTGAACGACAATGCTATAGTGCAAAGGATGGTGCAGGTTTCCCCTGACATCTCTCCCACTGACTACGATCCCTTCCAGTATTTGGTCACTCCTTGGGAGGTGACCAAATACTGGAAGACCTTCCTTGACGATTGGGCGGTGCAACGTGTGGTTGAGGACTTCGTAATGTCATAGACTCCACGGAATCTAATCCTTGGCTGAGAGATGCCAAAAGTGTATAGTTGCAGATGATGACTATTTAATAAATTAACTAGTTATTGTAGTTTTCAATTTTTTCCCCATGGAAATGATCGCATCATCCTAACACATATTCATAATATAATCACGCTAGCATAATAAAATTAAGGATAATAGACTCCTCACACTTAGATCTGGAAAACCGTATTTTACATTTTGATGTACACTAAAATGTTGTACTATAAGTAATTTAAATAACCCTCTTTAAGATATGATTTTAAAAGAAAAGCCTCAGAAGTTTTATTTTCCCTCATTTTCCCAATGCAGTTTCCGGACTAAAACTAAAGTCTTGGCACATCTATATTCTAGTCTAAAGCTCCCCAACTGTTTTTACGAGCTGCATCAACGCTGCACTACTATCATAATCTGGTTTTCCTCAACGGTCATCCATTCAAACTTGCTTCGAAAAGTCAAAATCTGATTTTTTTTTTTTTTTTTTTTTTAAAAAAAGCTATTATATTACTGTGCAGGAACGTACTTTATTTTCAATATTATGGCACTATTCCCGGTTGGTTTAATGGCTAGCGCGCGTGTATCTGCTGTCGGGATTAGTGTTGACCACGAGTAGAGACGAAAGTGAAGTTTTCTCGTCTCGATTCTCGGAAAGCTTTTATCGTCCCGTTTTGTAAATTTGTGTAGAATATTTATGTCCTAATTTTTCTTAGTTTCATCTTCCTTCCTTCCGAATCCTTCTGCATCACAAGTGCTTCAAAGGGTGTGATATAACAACATTTAAATCATATTTAATATTGAACTAAACTGTGTAATGATTTGCATATCTTTAAACATTGATAAATGCTCTTTATTATGCACATACAATCATTTTATTAGTTTATAGTTTTTATATTATGAATCATGTAACACTAAGACAATGTTTGAGATTTAAGATTTGAGTGAACTAGTGTTGCCCACGAGACTCGAGAAACTTCTTGTCTCGCTTTCGGATGGATTTCTGCTGGGAGAGCCTTAAAATGTGAACGCAACCACTTGAAACTGAGGATCCATGTCTCATATAGTCACTTTGCTTAAAAGGGACGCTAAACTTCAACAAATCAATCCAAAGTAGAAAAACAAAATTGAAAGCAAAACAAAATGAATCAAGTTTGGTGCTATTATCTTGGATTCTTTCAAATACAAAAGGAGACAGCTCCTTCTGAGTGACTGGCGGCGACGTCCGAAGTCGTGAGATAGAAGAATCGTGCGACCCACAGGAAAACGAAGAAAATGATCACAGCGTCTTATACAAATATTATCATAAGTTTTGTTGAAAGTTTCTGTTTTTGATGTTAACTATCTCGCCCTTCGTAAAAGAATTTACTTATTAAATATCGTATATAAAAATTAGTTTTCTTTATCACATTCACTTAATATTTTTCCCTATCATTGCGAACAAACTACAAACACAATGGCAAAGAGAAACGCACGGGTGCTTCATGGCTAATTATAGCACTCATATTCTTCTGGTCTAAAATCAAGAATACCGTTCACAAACTGCTTTTATTCACACGTGTGCGAGGAAGAAAAGATTGATCGTTATGTAGCGAGTCGGTTCCAAAGCTAAAGCGTGATGCCAGTATTGTTTTAAAGGAATTGTTCGAAGAAACAGAGAAAAAAAGAAAGAGAAAAAAAGAGATAGTCTAAAAAATATATAAAAAAAAGACGGATAGTCCTACCCCTAACATTATATTACTTCGAAACACTGCATTAGCTACATTATATATTTTGAGGATTTAAAAAGTGTGAATTATTTTATGTTATTTTACGCCAAAAAAATGTTACCAACGTTTTAGAAGCTATTACCCTAAAGAATACATACTTTAATATTCTCTGATAACTACAAAAGTACACCAGAAATTTGTTTCGTTACCTTTTAACTTCTAAAATAAAAACTGCGAAACAGTTCACCTCATACATTCTAATTACTTCTTCCGCAAATGAACTGAAAGAAATATACTGTCACCAATCTGTTCTAAGTACAATGATTCGGCTGTTCCGTAATAGATTCCATTCAATTAGAACGAAGATTACATGAATAGAAATTAAAATTATTCTCTCTCTCTCTCTCATATACTGTCGGGTATTTACGAACAATGTTAGCATTACTTACTAAGAATATGAAAATCCATCACACACATATGTCAAGTCAAGTTCTAAACAAAAATTCAGAGTTCTTTAACCAACTACAAGCAAATCGTTTTGTAATTACTCAAGAGAAATATAATAGATTCTACACATATGTAATCATCGATTCTCCTATAGAATTATCTGTTTCCCTGCAAATTAACAAATGAGCTCTAACCCGATCCAATTTAGCTATCGGAGTCTTGTTTTATTAAATATGCCATGAAGAATCAAACACAGAACCTTCGCTAACAGAACATATCTACGAGGGCGGTTTGATAAGGAACTTCGTTCGCACACTAAGAGATGGCGCTAACGTCATATGTATACGTACACATGAAGTTTCTTTTCTATGAATAGGACCTAAATATTTTGTGATCTCAAGTTATTCTGACAGTTAACTCGAGTCATTCTGACGTTAAGAAAATCAAGTTCTTTTCTTCAATATCAAACCAAGTGACTTATCAAACCACTCTTGTACTATTAGATCACATAATTCGTTCGTAAGTGGAAATAAGTAAAAATGATAGTGAATGATAATCATAACTATTGTAACTGAATACTACTCATTCTAGCTTTGGAACTTCTTGTATAAATTACAAGACAAATTCTGACCAAAGCATATATTAACTAATAAATAATAGAATGTATGTGGATGATTTCTTAGGTATTTGGAAAGGAACGAAGAGACATTTCGAGCAATTTGTGGGAAGGATAGAAGATAAAGAAAAAGGAATAAGCCTGGAGGTAGAATTACAGGAAGAGGGGAAGATCAACTTTTTAGATATGACAATAAGGAAAGTAGGAGGGAGATTCGAAACAACATAGTATAGGAAACAATGTTCAGCAGGTGTTTATTGCCATAGAAGAAGTGTAGATGAAGGAACTAAAAGGAACTTTATTAGAAACATGGAGAGAAGGATAAAAATGATAGACAGTGATGACGAGAAGAGAAAAGAAGATAAAGAGCAGTTTCACAGTTTATTAATGCAGAAAGAATATAGTGAGGATAGATTGAAGAAGAATAGCAAGAAAGAAGAGGGCAGAAGGAAGTGAGAGAAGATAAAGAAGAAGAAAAGAAAAGATAGTTCGGGATAGAGAGCATAGGAGAAAAAACGGGTGTTAAAAGAACTTATTGAGAAAAGGAGGAGTAAGAACGTACAGAAGAGGAAGTAGAAGAAATGTTAGATGCGTTGCGAATGAGGAAAAGGAAGGTACCAGAGATTCAAATAAGTGATGAAGGGGTTGTATATAGAATTAAATGCAAAGAATGTGATATGAGTTATATAGGAAAAAACAGGAAAGAGGTTACAAGAAAGGATTAAACAGTACAAGGACGACGTTAGATTGAAGAGAGATAGTAATGCTATATATAAACATGTAAGGGAGACAGGACATAAAATAGACTGGAAAGGCGTAGAGGGGCTGGAAAAGGAGAAAAGAAGCATTATAAGAAAATGGAAAGAGGCAGAATGGATAAGAAAGGAAGGAAGCGAGAAACTTATGAATTGGAATAGCGGACTAAATATACATGATGTATGGAGAAAGATATTGGATAAGACAGAGAAGAAAGAAGAGGTAAGAACAGGTGTAGTGAACAGCGGATAGACAATTAAAAGTTTATGTTTTTCAAAAGTGAAAGTTATTCATACACAGGTGTGCCAATTAAAAGTTTACCTCTTAAGTGAAAGTTGATCATTAAAAGTTGAATATGTATTACTTAAAAACTGTTAAAGGAAAGGACGAATATGATTGGTTCATGGAATGACCTCCTCTCGTTTTAAGAGGTATACAAGCTGTAATCTTACAAATTGTATTTCATAATGTGTCTGATCAAGGCAAAGTTAATTTGCCGAAACTGTAACGCTATTATTTATTAGTTAATATATGCTTAACTATTGTAAGTATTCTGCCATCACTCGCCAGTCTTGTCACCATGGTAGCCACTACTGCAAATTGAAATGTTTCAGACCACTGGTCCTTCACTAGTTCGTATGAACTACCTTTTCCTTATTCAATGGATTTTTCTCTGAAAAATCAATGAAAAAAAGTGCTCTACATAGCGCACGACTTTAAGCAAACTCATCCAATCTGCATCAAATCAGGATTCTTCCTCTCCTTCTTTCACGTTCTACCGTACCGTACATCCTCTACTATCCCGAATAACACAATTCTCTCTCAAGCAGGTTCTGCAGTGTGGTTCTGTAATCTAACTCTGGTGAAATAATATGGTGGAGTAGAATTCTGTGTGAGGTGACAGTCTGTGCATCCACAAACTATGCCGAATTCAAGTACTGCGTTATTGATACCGCAATAGAACCCGCGTATCCTAACGTTCATCTTGCGTGAGGCCATAAAGGAAAAAAATACTGTTCTTCTCTCTCAAATCTTCACCAACAGTTCTTTGTTCACTTTATGGTAACATTCTCTGCCCTGTTCTATATCTAGAGTATATTTAACAATGTTTTCAGTTGTTTTGGCTACGGGAGCTTCTAGTTTTACTCCAGGTGTGTATGTGGTACTTTTATTTTTCAGTAACTACAGACAGCATCTGAACTAAATTTGCTGGGTAAATAGCCCATGTTCTCAGGAACAAAAAGTGCTATATTTGGTGGCCGGACTCGGTTATTTGGTTCTTTATTTCTAGATAACTACAGGCCAAATCTAAACCAAATTTGGTGGGCAAATAGTACATAATCTATGGAATAAAGATTGTTATATCTAGTGCCCGGACCAGGCAAGGGACAGACTTTGCTCGACTTAAATGCTGCACTTTATTTCTAGGTGACAACTGGCTAGATCTGGAAAAAAAATGTTCAATCTGGAATAAATAGTACATAGTATATGAAATAAAGATCTCTATATTTGGTGGCCGGACTAGGCAAGGGACAGGCTTTGCTTGACTTGTATGTGGTACTTCATTTTTCGGTAACTATTGACCGGATCCGAATGAAATTTGGTGGTCAAATAACCCATCGAGTAAGAAATAAAGCTTGCTACATCAGGTGGTAGAGCTCGCGACTCGACAACAGAGACAATATTCCATAGCTTTGCATGCCGGGAGCTTTGTTTTGTTTCATCGCGCTTTCGTAATGGTTACTTTTTTGTCTACAATACAGTAAAGGATAAGTTGTACTTGGCATGAATATTTCTATACGGAGGCTCGTTGATAGAGCGCTCACCTCTGGTACAAGGGGTTCCTGGTTAGATCCTACATCAAGTAAGTTTATGGTGGACAACATCGGGTCCGTGTGTTTCCTCGGAGTTTTTCCCGTTTACTAATCATTCTCATTCAACCAATTCGTCCATTCACTCGTCTCCTTTAGCTTAAAGAGCATAGTTCTGGGACGTTACATTAAAATTTTCATTTAAAAAATAATTCATAGAACATAAAGTGCTAAAAGACTCACTGAGTGTTCCGTTCCATGTTAAGAAGACATTTAAAAAAAAAAGCATGACACTATGAAAAATATGGAAAAACTAGACGGGGGAATTGAAATGTCGGAATGAAGAATAAATATGATTATTTGAATGAAAACAGTGTTCAAGAAGGTAAAGTATGCCAAATAATATTGTAAGAGAAATAGGCCAAGGCAATGATTCAGATGAATATTTCGCCAGGATTTAATAAGAGTGCTGGAAGGACAAAAGGGATATGGA
This sequence comes from Thermobia domestica, assembly GCF_964235325.1. Classification (NCBI taxonomy): domain Eukaryota; kingdom Metazoa; phylum Arthropoda; class Insecta; order Zygentoma; family Lepismatidae; genus Thermobia; species Thermobia domestica. Next base: position 63,960,642 of record NC_137464.1, read on the forward strand.
GAATGTGCGTCGGTGGGGAAGGTTTAATGAGAGTAATTTTTACGTCAAGACGAGGAGTGTAAGGATATCAGAAAAGCATGAAAATTTCAGTCCTCAGTAAGTGAACTGACAGTGATAAAGGAACATTTAATGATGATAATATACCTGAAGTCGACTTCTAGTCATTGTTTCCCCTCACTCAACATCACTTTCCAGAGCTACAAAAAAGACAGGCCTCTTACAGTCAAACTTTTCAGCAATAAATTAGAATGATAAATCCAAATAGAAAAATGAAAATGAAATCTTTGAGTTTTACGTCCCACGATTATGCCGGTTAGGCTAAAGGAGACGGTGATTATGAGAGATGAGTGAAATGGTGGAATGAAGAAAGTGGGAGGAAACGGGAGAACCCCGAGAAAACCCACGAGCACGGTGTTTGTCCACCACAAAGTTCACTTGGCGGGGGCTGGGATCGAACCCGGGACCCCAAGCACCAGAGGTGAACGCTCTACCACTGAGCCACCGCGCCCCCTAAATCCAAATAGAATATATCCTGAAATAAATGCTACAATGGCAAGAGCTCCCTCATGGCTAGGATGGGGTTCGATTCCCGTGGAGCTCATATAATTCGGATTCCGCGTTACGCTGTACATTAATATCCCATATAACTTAGGTGCTGAAAGGGACGTCGAACTTCAAACAACCAAGTAATGGCATGATGAAAGTAAGAAGAATTCCCAAACATTAACGATGTTTCTCAAAGATGCCACAACCAGGAACCGAACTCACATTCCAGATATAAACTCTTTCTCAACAAGTTAATTTCTTGTAAAGATACACAAAACTGATACTCACCCAATGGTGTCTGCCCAAGGCCCCATTCTTCTCCCCGATATTCACTTTGATGCTTGTCAGCTAACATAATTAGAGGGTTGGGCAGATCTCGCCGCCTGTAAAAGCACATTACTTTTGCTTCTACGTTACCATTTGGCGTCTGCAAGAAAGAAAATCTTATTAATAATCTTACAACATACATTTTTATTTCAAGTTTACGAACAACCACGTCATATTAAATCTATACAATCGGTGAAGAGACAGCAAATGAAATCTTAAAATTTGCCTACTCCCGGTGCTACTATCGAAATTAAATGAAAAGAATTACGCGGTGCTATACAGTTGAAAATAATGTTATACTGAATCATATATAAACAAATATTCAGAAAAACAACTATAATTTGTTCACTTTTTCATTCAACACAGACCCTCGAAATAAACTGAGGCATTCTTTACTTTAAAAGAAAAGAGGGAAAAGTACGTGGGGAAAAATTGTGAAACAGTGTTTGTAATATTTAAATTTAAATATTTATGTATTCGAATAATTGTCCGAACAAATTATTTGAACAATTTTAACAGCACTAATAGACATGCAAAACTGCACAAAATGTTGGGTCTCCATGGTCTGAAAGCACCAAAGAAGTTATACGGTTAGGACGACCATACGTCCTGTTTTGACCGGGACAGCCTCGTTTTCGGGGCGTGTCCCAGCCGTCAAGTCAGCAGATGGAAAAAAGTAGCATTTGTCCCGTTTTATGCAAGTGAAAGAAGTAAATAACAAACCCTTTACATTTACTCCTTGTAAAAGTATTAATAATTTATAATAACAAAGAAGCAAGAATATAACTGAAATTCCCTACATTAAACATGATCTATAGTTCGCAATACTACTCGAAAGGCACATAGCCTTTAGCATTTGCTTGTTTCTTTAGGTAAACAGGAACTAATTTACGCATTGTCCTGTTTCCCATTTCTCATGATGTTTAAAAAGCTGAAGCCTGTCCCGTTTTCAGCTCAAAATGTTATAGTCACCTTATATACGGAGGAATAGACTCGAAGCAAGGAAAGAAACGGGCTAATATTGAGATGTGCGGAAGCGAAAGAACACTGATCTATATCAACACATGAGTATAATATACTATAACTCTATATTTAAAATACTACTAGTTAAATCTAAATTTTAAGTAATATTACTTACATAAGCAAAAAGAAAGATTCTGAGATGAATTTTGAAGGTGAACTTTCACTCATCATTAAATGAAAGAGTCTAAATAAAAATGAGTAAATATCAATACTTTTAAATTACTTAAATACTGTATCCAGTGTTTCTTTAGAAAAAAAATGTTCCGGGAGGGCACACTTAGTATTCCGAGGGGCACTGATGGTACTATTCCATTTATTATTACAGACGCATTATTTTGGTCTCCTTCGGGAAAGCACTTTCAGAGCTCCAGAGAGGGTAGTGTCCCCCAAAGAAATATGTCTGGAAGAAATACCCACTATCTTTCTTGAGTAAATGGAGGAAGTTGAATACCGCAAAATTTCATACTCATCATCAAAAATAAGCGAGAAGACAGAAAATATAAAACAAACGTAACAGGATGGTGTACAACAAACTAGCTAGAAAGAGCAAAGGATAACATCTACTAGGATTTATTTCTGCATCGCTGGATCTGCGAATTCCTTAATAAGTTATTGAATAATTCTTGTGTGCATGTGTAAAGTGAGACAACTCTAAATTGAATACGAAATAAATTAAATTTAAAATTGTGTCCTTTGTGCGCCAAAAACCACGAAATCGCGAGTTACTTCGAGATACAGTCAAGTTCCTTTCCGAACGCACGTGATACGAGATATCGCTCTATATACACCACTGCGGAAAAGTATTAGCTTTCTTCGTAATTAACTCAATTTTCATAATTTCAGAGACACCTCTCTTTATACACCCATCAAAGAATTTATTAAAACAATTGTAAGTTAACAACTCTTTGTTTGAATAGCAAGCAACGTTTAAGTATTTGGATCTTTTAACTATTTAATAATATCTATTATAATAATATTTAATAATATATCTAATAACTATTTAATGGTTCATCTAGGAATTAGAAGTATTGAAATTTTGCCAATGACAAAAAGATTCGATATTCACGGTATTTTATATACACAAATTGCGATCATCCCTCTACACAAGGCGTGGCCAGCAGCCGGGCTGCATGATCACCCCAACTGGGAGTACTGCAGAGAAAGAACACACTCGAGGCTACATGTTGGCAAACAACATACTGTCACAATGGGAGGTGGCCAGGATTTATCCGCATTCCAAAAGATTATGACTGTGGCTGTCCGAGCAACGAGTGCGTCAATAACCCAAACAGCAACACTTGTCAGATGCGCCAGAGTAATGAAGATATACAAGGAGTGGCAAGAAAATGAGGTTAGCCTCCAAGAAACGAAACTGCAAGGGTGTGCGGAATAGTACTGCACTTGTAGCATTCACTTGCAGCGAGAGAAAAATTGTTTTTGTACACTGATTTAACAATGCACATCGCATACATATAGCAAATCAGGTAGAACTGAAGGAAAAGAAAGTAGCCTTATTTTATAAATTGGATTTAAGAGTGGAACAAGTGAGTGCTGCAGCTCTGATCACATTATTGACCTTTACTCGGGTCTAATTATCTGTTCCATACTGTCAGCCTGTGGTGGACGAATACAAAAGTTTTAAAATCATGGTCAGGCCTGCATCAGGAATCATAAAACCCGTAGTGGCGATTTAGATTCCGCTTTACGCTTATGTGACCCCTTCCAGCAAAACCTCGTTGCTACATAATAACACCAAGGCGAAAAACTTATTTCTGTCCATATGTACTATAAATACATTGAGCAAATTATTTAAACCAAAAAAAAAAAAAGAAAGAAACTGGTTTAAACCAAAAAACAGGGTTTAAACCAAAAAAAACTGTTTTTTTTTTTCAATAAAAACCATGGTTCTTGCCAACCCTGTTCCTTTCGCATTATGGTGGCCCCATGGCATTTCATTCTTTTTCATATATATCGGGAAAAGTATTTTCGAATCTTCTAACAAGTGCAAAAAAGGAATTTTATTCCTTGTTTTCACTGTGACAGTCTGTCTAGCACCAAATCTCTTTGTTTGAAATGTCTACGTGCACTACTAGCCGAGGAAATGCGTGTGACGGGTGGTTTAATAGTAGCAATTTTACAACAAATAACAGACATAAATGCCAAACCGTAGAATTTAACGAAAAGTGTTTCCTGTAAAAGTTGTTTCTTTTTCAATAGTGCTTCCAAAGAAATCGAAATTGATACCACTTTCCATTTGATATTTTGGAGTTGATCTTCCGTAGTAGTATTTCCGCTACGCCACTAGATATGGAAACATCACCATTTGATTCTTCACATACGATTTGATAATTGATTTTTTTTGTTTGAAGTATCTACGTGCACTACAAGCTGAGAAAAATGCGTGGGACTGGTGGTCTGATAATAGCAATTCTACAACAAATAGACGTAGATGCCAAACCGTAGAATTAACGAAAAGTGTTTCCTGTAAAAGTTGTTTCTTCTTCAATAGTGCTTTCAAAGAAATCGAAATTGATACCACTTTCCATTTGAAATTTTGGAGTTGACCCCCGGTAGTAGTATTCCCGCTACGCCACTGGATATGGAAGCATCACCATTTGATTCTTCACATACGATTTGTTAATTCAATTTTTATTCGAAATGTCTACGTGCATTACGAGCTGAAAAAAATGTCTAGGACGGGTGGTCTGATACAATATTATATATATATATATATATATATATATATATATATATATATATATATATATATATATATCTTCAGTGTTCTTCTAAGCCTTTATATACATATATATGGAGTGTTACAAAAATCTGTCAATATCTAGGGAATAGATTTCTTACATCAAAGTAAGAAAAGTTCATATGGACCTATGGTCGGAACTACAGTTTCGTAGTTATATGGTGCGAAAAACGTGAAAACAAACTTTAAATATCCATAGTTCCACTACTATAGGACCGATTGTACTCAGGTCAAGACATTCCCAAGCAACTAGTAAGTAAACTATCCAAATATCCATCTTTCAAAACCTTCGGTACTTGCACAATTATTTTTAGAGAGGCTGTTTGGGAGTACTTGATCACTCTCGACCTACCTCTGTAAAAATTGGTGTGATGTAATGGTGCATTCTTAAACATGGATATTTGGATAGTTTACATACTAGTTCCTCAGTGATGTCTTGACCCGACTACGATAGATCCCATAGCAGTGGGGTTATGAACTTTCAAAATTCACTTGTTTCACGTTTTCGGCACCCTATAACTCCGAAACTATCCAGTGTCGAGCACAGGTCCACATGAACTTTTTGTCATATTTTGATCTGAGGAATTTGTTCCCAAAATATTGTGACACATTTTTGTAATATCCTAAATATATATAATAGAAAACTGATATAAACTCATCTGACCCTCTACCCCCGCCACACACACACACACATACTACTATTATTGGATAGCATACTTAACAATGGAAGAGAAACACATCAGTCTTTGTAGTTCTACCCAACACTTATCTCTACTCACTAGTACAGCAGTTGGTCTACAGGATTAGTGGATAGCTGTTGCAGACAATTCACATGATGCTTCAAATTGTCTCGCAGATGTTCAATAGAATTAACGTATAGACATTACACGGCCGGTGTTGCTGAAAATCGTTTTTATTATTCAGACAGGTTTAATTTTGTGCACATCTTCGAAGACGCGAGTCGTAATGTGTCATGAATTTCTGATATATATATGCCAAAGGATAATACTTCAATATAAAAATGGTGAAATACTACGTACTCATGGCACTTCCAAAGAGAAGGCACATCACGTGTCATGAAAGTAAGAAATTCCCGAATCCATTACAGCAGGACTTACAACTCTAACTCTTTCACTACAGTTTCACACAATTTACAGTTGTCACCACGCGTCTCTGAAGTGCAAAGAAAACGACATGTATCATAACAGAACGTGTTATTCAGATTACATGAAATTCATACAAGTTTGTGTTTAGTAGAACCCCATTTCATATTGTATTTTACTTATTTTATGGACAGGATTTTGCTTAATATCGACTGCATTGAAGTTGAAAAACATTATTTAACTAATATATTAACTACTAGCAGATATACCCGTTCTTCGCACAGGAAGGAAGATATTTATGTAAAACTTTGAAAGTAAACAAATATGTGAAATATAAACAAGCATTGTCCCTACGGATTCTGGACCAGGTTACATGTCCTTCTTTGCACGGAAAAGTTAAAGTAAAATAATTAAAAATCTGAAAAGCATACAATCTGGACCACAGGAGAAACATTTGGGCTACCATAGTCACAGGGATTATAGTTCACTCTACATACCTATATGTATGCTAATAAATGAAATATGTTTAATCAGATTTAAGTCTGTGTAACATAGGTTATTCATACAGAAAGGTGTCACCTACATAGAAATTCTTCACATGATTTAATCGCGTATGAGGTTATTTTTCAATTTTCAACTCGAAGAAAGCTTTGGATAAAAAGTGCACTGTAACAAGCTTCTTTAATGTACCATTTTGTAAGAGAGCCTGTATATCATGTAACCAACATTCTTAGGTTGTTGCTTACCAGGATGAATTTCCATCTATTTATCTATTACAATATATATAAAAGCATGCGCATCTGTCGATTACATCTAAGCACGAGTTTATGCACGAATGGTCATGTCAGGTGGCCCCGAAACTGCCAGGGTTCCCAAATGCGTTGTTAATCGTTATTTCACACATTTCTCTATTTTCGACAGTGGCGGCAACCCCGAAGATATTGCCACGGATTTCGCAGGGGCAATTTGCACAATAAGTTGTTTACTGTACTAGGTTGTTCTTCCTCTCTCTTTACATCCAGGTTTGAATTAAATCCCGACAACGATAAGTGCTTATAGCTAATTATTAACTAATATTGCATAAACATTATGCCAATCCCCCCGAGCCGAAAAACAAAAAGACGTCGTACGCGATTCGATCTGGTGAAGATTTGTATGTATAAAATTTGGTGGCTCTAGGTGAGTGCTTTATATGCAAGTCGTATGCTACAAATATTACATTATACGGACTTAAATTGCAGTAAAAGATAAATACCATGCCCGAGCAATGGAATAGTTGTGGTACATCCCTTTTAAGCTATTCTTCCTCTCTTTTTATCCAAATTCTTAATTAAGACACGGCAACGACGGGTGCAACAGCTAGTTTTTTTAATATTTAATAGAAGGAATAATAAAGTAAGATATCCACTAAATGTATTATAATTTATATTATCTCTGTGCTTCGTACTACAGATACAGAATACCTAGGTATTATTTTCATGAATTTAGTAGACTAAGCGGAAATCTAAAATCGTGTAACACGAAGTGATGAAAGAATTTAAAAAATGATACATAAAATTAAATAAATTTAAGCCCGACAGTATTTTCAAAATATTATTAAAGTGCTTTCAAGATCTTTCGTCTCATCGCTGTTACTAGAAGTTCTTGGATCAATACCAGACAAAATGAGTCTGCAACGTGAGTCTTCTTGAGGCTCTCCGGTTTCCTCCTACATTATCATTCCAACAATCCATTCACTGTCATTTATGTTCATTAATTATCCATCTCCTTTAACCTAGCAAATATAACCGTGGGACCTTTTTTTCTTTCTTTTTTTTTTTTCATTCCAAGACCTTTCATATAGCGTGGAAAGTTGAATGCAAACAATACTGTTACTGTTTTTGATCAGGAATGTAACGTTTATATACTAGTTTCGGCTGAAGCGGAGTTCCATTTTATTGGCCTAACAACGTCGCTGCAACAGAGTTGACCGACGTGAAAGCAGCGCTGAAGATCATAAGCCAGTTTATTTGCCGCATACTATAATGTCTAATTTTTCAGGGAAAACTAATGACGGACGAAAACTCACTCACCAAAGCAGGGGTGACCGTAGCGAAGACTCTTAATTAGAAAGGAAAATTCGTTAGACTTAACTTTAGATGATTCGGCGTAGTCACAAGATCAAATTCTGCTTGGAGTGCAACGACTCTGATACTAACCCGAAGTTTCGAATTCCACTTCAACTGTAGATCACATCCTTCCAAGCTGTATTGAGGACCACAAAAATAGGGTTACAGCCTTTTCACCACAAATCTATATGAATTCTTAATAAGCTACTCTTTACAAATATTTACAATCATAACATTCATTGGGGGGGAGGGGAATGAGAGGTTCTATTATGAGTGTACACAACTTTTCCGTTGTTTATTGTTAAAATGGCATTCTGTTTCTGCATCGGACAGGCTGTTTAATACATACGGTTATCAAAACAATATAAACACTTATAGTTTGCAACACGTAAGATACGTAAAGTAACACCGACGATGCGCATGCAGAGCCTGGTCGTTGCTAGTAGTGTGGTAAGTGATTATGTGTAGTATAGGCCAATGTTGTACGTCGAGCAGGATGGAACGCACGCGTGATGCAAAATGGAAAACTTCTTTGAGGTTCAAAGCAGCCACATTGTGGGTGCGCGATTAGTTGGAGCAAATACTTATTTTTAAAGGAAAACGTCTGAGTCTGTGAGTAATACTAATTTCTAAGAGTTAACGCAAACAGTTCCGCTCCATGTGCTGCTTGCCTACGTGCCTGACGTCAAAAAGATGGTGCTAGCCTTCACGTAGTTTCCAAATTTTAAAATTTTGTGACGTTTTAATTGCAACTTTGTTTCAAGTCAATTATTTAAAAATGGATAGTGATAATGTTAACATGAACATACTTCGATGTTTCTTATTAAGACAAAAGCCGTATTCTGATTTAAGAATATCTGTGTAACTGCAAATTACTTTGTAAGAACACTAAACAAATGAAATGTAAATAACTAGAACTTTTAATAAAGGCTGATTCTAACGAAGGCTAGGGAGAAACAATTAGTGTAACTAAAGTGGCAGGTATGCCATGAGGAACAGTGTCCAAAGTTACGACAGCTATAGGACTACGACAAAACAATATCGGAAAAGAAAAAATGAAATGAAATCTTTGAGTTTTATGTCCCACGGTTATGCCGGTTAGGCTAAAGGAGACGGTGATAATGAGTAATGAATGAAATGGTGGAAAGAAGAAAGTGGGAGGAAACGGGAGAACCCCGAGAAAACCCACGCACACGGTATTTGTCCATCACAAAGTTCACTTGGCGGGGGCTGGGTTCGAACCCGGGACCCCAAGCGCCAGAGGTGAACGCTCTACCACTGAGCTACCGCGGCCCAATATCGGAAAAGAATAGTTGTGGACAGAAGGAAGCTTAACTTGTAAGTGGAAGGGATCGCTGGGAACGTAGAGTGAATCCGGATCTCAATCAGCGCCTGAACACAGCCAACTGCGATTTCTATACGGATGATCATTGCCAAAAGAGCTTTAGTGCCAAGTAGACCCCGATGACCGAAAACTTAAAACAAGGTCCGATGAGTCCTCTTTCACCTAATTTCCAACATCGTTCGCAAAGAAGCTTATGCTCCGGACTGTCTCCTCTCTATTGTGAAGCACGGCGTCAGTTCTGTGAATGTGGGCTGTAATTTCCTGATATTCTGTGGGTTGTGTGATTAGTGTCAGTGATTATGTGGATAATTTAGGTGACGAGCATCCTATGGTCTGCATGTTCTTGGCCAATAATGCAATTTTGCGAATTTTCAAGAAGGGATTCAGTCAATTCACTAGAGTTGTTGAAATGTGGTTTCGTGAGCACTGCCACCCTTGGGGTTGCTGAATTCCAAACCTAAATAATATTAAACTATGGTCAGTTCTGGAGCAGATATCATTCTCCATTCTCGCTGACGGAACTGAGTGTTGCACTGCATGAGGAATGGTTCAATATTCCTCTTAAAAGCAATCACGATTTATAGCCTCCATTCCACGAAAAATAAGAGCTGTTTTGTAGTATAATGGTGGTCCCTCTCCGTATTAATCATGTAAGCTATAGTGTCTTCAATGTTTCTATCATTTTGATAATGACCTATACATTGAACTGTAAGTAAAACCACCAACAATCTTTCCATTGGTTTTCATTAAGAACTGGTTTAACTGTATACCTAATTGATGTAAATATCACTGAGTAAATAGATATTCACAAATAAGACCGAAGTACCATAATTAAAGCCTGTGATCCAGCTCCCTTGTAGGCGACATAGTGGAGAAAATGTCCTGTTGCACGTACGGTGATCTTACATGATGATCTATGCATTGCACAAACGACTCCATATTTAAACCGTGCATCGTATGTCGTCCTTCGTAACTTTGCTGTTTCATAAGAAAGAAAAGCAAAACTAATTGACCAATTAACCATCGAACCACATTTCCATACGACTTGAACAAAAATCCAAACGTAAGAGCAAAATAGGAATTTTCAGCGAAACTATGGCAGCTATCTATACTCCACTGTTGCTATCCTTTAATTAACCTTTACGTGCTAAATTATTTGTTGAGTTTATACAAAGAACTTTTGATTGATTTGTAAAGCAAATTGCCACTGCTTTCACCAGGAACTATTCTTTTCGATTAATGGTCAAAAATGATCCTTGACACCCGAAGTCATACATATAAACACGCTCATCTTGATGTGGATAATATTGGGTCTGATTCTCGCTAGAGTCTCATCTTAAGGCCTTCTGCTCTCTACACCTCAATTTATTTTCGGTGTTACAAAATCATAATTGTATTTTGTCATTACTAGCATATCACATATCCTCTTTTAATAATGTCCATATTTTCAGTCTTTTTCCCTTTCTACTACACATTAGGGTGGAGCGAAAAAAAATGAAATTTTTGAGTATCGAATTCTAATAGGGCTCAAAAGTTTCGTATTCGCAAGCTAATCAATGGAAAAATAACGAAAATAATCACACTTTGGATCTTTAGTGCGCGCAAACGGCCTAAATTTTTTTAAAAATTACAAAAAAAAAAAATACCAAATTTACCTTTACGCAAGGAATGTACAGATTACTTTTTTTTATTTATTTAGCGTGTAAGTACTTTATTTTAGTTGTGTGAGGGCATGTTTGTTAATAATTCGTTAGCATGAGTTTCAGTGCTGAAAGGAATGGTAAATTCCAATCCAATGAACCAACGATAGGATAAGGTAAGCCTATATTCATACAAATCAAAAAGACATTGGAAAAAGGTGACACGAAAACCTCTCATGTAAAACTTCAAATTTGTTAATGAGTTCTTATCCAAACCAACCTCTTAACTCCAATAAGGACGCATTCTATGCGTATTTACGCTTAACTATGAAGTTCAAGTTTCCTCTATCCATGCACATTGTATTGCCTGCCATCTATCGCTCTCCGGCCAGATTGGTAATAGTGATAGGTTTAAACCCCTGCCATCTAGTAGTTACCGTGAAAACTATGAGCATATACAGTGATATCCACTAGTTTTAAGTATAACATGTGAATACTTAGGTAATTTAATCTTCATTAGTCGAATTTTGTATACAATATATACCTAACTATACCTTCTTTCTTTATTCCTTTATCCAGTTCTTCAGTTTTCAGTTTTTTATATACCTGTAAACGAAGAGGGAAAAAAATTGGAGACCCAAGAAGTCCCTGTTCTGCCGGCCTAGCCTTTGGGCTCAACATCCAAACATTGCCAAGCACGAATATGAAAATGTAACTGTATTTTTCCCGACCAAAGAGTTCTTAACCAGGGTACGTATAGGTAGAAAAATTTTACAAAACTAATTTATTTTATAAAATATCCCCTAACAAACAACCGGATAAGGCAAAAAGAGAAATGGATTTTGAGACGTAAAAATCCATACTCAAAAATTCCCTTACTTTTAAAAGGTTTTCCAGGTCAGTGGGAATCCTGAGAAAAAGCAACACTACCCGATTTTCATTTATTTTTGGTTTTGATGTTTGGGAATAATTCTTCGCCGATATAAGTGGAATTTCATTTGTTTTATTAGCATATTACTATACAACTGATTAAAAGAAAAACCTATTTCAAACTCAGGGTGCAATTATCCCCCTGTCTTCTGCCAAATGACGCCCCTCATGGAAGCCTTATAAAATTAATCCGTCTGTCTGTCCATCGACAAGCATAAAATAAACATTTTAAGAAAATGGATTCAACGTCCCGAGAATATGTTAAATCTTCCCTCTTATTCCTATGTTGTAGGGGACATGATGGCTCGGTTGTAGGGCACTTCCTGTGGTGTGTGGGGTCCCTGTTTCGATCCCCCGCCAAGTAAGCTTGTGGTGCACAACATCGTGTCCGTGGTTTTCTTGGAGTACGTCTGTCTTAGCCTAAAGGACATAATCGTAGGACGTTAAAAGTGAGATATTTAATTTCATTCCTATATTGAAACTAGACATGGTTACCAGGTTTTAACACTGAATCCCCACAGAGCAAAAATGATCTGAGATATTGAAATTTCTTTTTCTTTCTTTCTTTTTTCCTTCAACAAATGATTTGGAGTTTCAAGATTTCTCCCATTGAAACCATAATAGCAAATCTGACACTTTCTGTTAAAACATCGGATATACATAGAGCAAAATCGGTTAGAGAAAGTTGAAATTTCATATTGTGTTACCAGTGTGTCGCGACAACTCAATGAAGTCTGTTACGAAATTTTAACTTTCAAAACAAATTTATGTCATTCAGATGGCCTATAAGCATATTTCATTTTTCGCATGAAGCTTTTAATAAGTTAAAATGAATTTTGAGAAACACTATACCAGTCAACAGAAGCGTTAATGCTCAATCCCAGTTGCCGATACTTATATAATACTATATAGAAATTTATAATCTCATACTACTTTAATTTATAATTTTAAAAAATCGAATGAGAGTGTTGCGAAGTTGTGAGCATTCTAGTGTATCGATATTTATTCCTTTGGGTCTAAAATTTATATTTATACGTATGTGCATAAATACAGTAATTTATAACAATATTACCATTATTTAATAGATTATTTTCATTAAATAAACAATAAACTCTAGTAAAGATAGTAAAATGTATCAGGAGAAACTAAAGGCTAATGAACTTTTTGCATTGAGAAACGTGACATATCCTTTTACCATAGGCAACTAACAATGTTTCGTTGTTGTACAGGTTGTATAGAAGCCAGTCCTATTATCCATGAAGATGTTTACGGATCGACTCCATTAAGAGGCAGGGCAAGATAATCATTCTATCTATCACAAAAAGCAGAATTTAAAAATTCGTCTTCGTTAAGAGTTATCGTGTGGAGTAAATGATAAACGGAAGTACTACTAGCACAATCTTAGGTTTCGTAGAAAGGTACTTTTTTTAATACTCTGTTTTAGAACCCCATATAAATAATGATTAAAAAATATACATAAAGATATTTTATACAAGCTATATATTAAAATGCTACAAAAGTTTATATGTTTATGGCCAATCTTTTCAACAATGAGTTCTCAGGAACCATAGGCTCTAGAAAGATGCCGTTTTCACTGATCAATTGCAAATTTTGTGTAGATTGTCCAGTTCTAATTGAATATTTAAAAAAAAAAAAAAAAAAAAACATAACCGTTATTTCTTTATTACATTTTTAGGGATACACTGGAAGTACTGAAATTTAAAAAAAAGTAAAGCATTATACCCTACGAGTTATTCCAACACCATATATTTGTATATAAGGGTTGTATATCTCTCAGGTGTTTCTTTTATGGCCAAATGATAATGAAAAACGAAGGATAACCATTCTCCAATCTAAAATGAATCTTAAGTGTTTGGAGTGTTTTGCCCAATGAACACCATATATCTCTGGCATTGTCAATAATTGTGTATGTAATGTATTTGCTTATCACATACTGCATGCAAGAAAAAAGAAAGCACTGATCATACACGAATTAGAAACTCCAACTGGAAGTAGGCTCAATCTTGCAAACGGTGCAAGATACTGAAAAAATAATCGAAAAAAATCTCCCCTTTATGGTACCCCTTGCCAATTTTTATCAAGACATCTTTCACTTGTGTCTGTAAAGGTACATTTACAGATGCTGTGAGAAATGACAAGGATATTCATGCTCATATGTGAATTATACGCTGTGCAGAGAGCGCAGGTTTAGCTAGTCTTTTATGAGAGAGAGAGAGAGAGGTTGTTTATAAATCGATGTTAGATCAGAAATGCAGTATTTTATGGTGTAAAATGTTAAAGATAGATTGAAAGACTTACTTTGGGTTGAAAAAAGAGTGACGTCACTTTAAGTTACACGTGGTTTGACATTACAGATAATCAGGAGGCGGGGGGTAATGTTTCATTTAGAACTGGTAACTCAAAACGATTCTCAGCTACTTGCAGTTAAATTTGGATATTCTCATGGAAGTGATTTACGTAACATTATAAGAACAATAAGGAAATATTTATTTATGAAATGTAACCAAATCGCCAGTGTTGTTTTCGAAAGTAGTCTGAAAAGAAGCTCAGTCCAAAGAGTAAACTACCAGTTGCATTTTTTTTTTTCGTAAGGAATAACATAAGATTATAGATATATTACTGAAATATAATTTATGAAGTATGAACAAAATCGTTAATCGATTTTTGAGAAATCGTCTGAAAAATCACCCTCAAGAATACACTATCCGTTGTAGATATTTTTAGCACAAATGAGTTATGCCACATTGTCAGGTAATTAATGAAATATTTATGATAGAAATTATCAGTGTTTTTGAGAAAATCGAAAAAACTCGTCTCAACAATAAACTACTCTCATGTAACTTCTTTCATCTTGACTCTCGAACTATTATTTAAATATTATTTTCCCGACCAGAATATCTACTTATTTATTAAAATCAAAATGAGTACATACTCTGATCAGAAAAATATTATTTATTTTAAAAAAACTACCCCTTGTACATTTTTCAGAAGAAATGAGTTACAGCATATTGTCAGATTACTAATGGAATATTTATTTATGGAATATGAAGAAAACTGCTTGAGTCGTTTCTGAGAAAATCGTCCGAAAAAACTCATTTATTCTTTATGATAAACTACCACTCGTACATTTTTTCATGACAGATTAGTTATGCCATATTGTCATGTTATTTATGAAGTATGAACAAAATCGCATGTTATTTTAGAGAAAATCGTCCGATATAAAACTCACCCCCAAGAATAAACTACCCCTTCTCGATTTTTCCCAGAGAAATGACATACCACATGATCGGGTCATTTCCGGAACATTGATTTATGAAGTATAAACAAAATCGTTGGAACCGTTTTTGAGAAGAATGCAATTACCCTTTAGTAAACTATTTTTACTTTTAGGAATAGCAAAAAAATTAAAAAGCCCTGGAGGATCCGATAAAAATAAAATTTGGCTGAGATATATTGAACTCTATAGCCTCTAGGTAAGTGTACATCAGGACGAACAGACTGGCAGATGTCGAAAAATCATTTTTCGATATCTGTGAGCCATGAAATGCGTAAATCCGTTGAAATCTCGAATCTTATTTTTTGTCAGATCACCAAACTTTCTTCTGTCCTTTCGTCGTTCGAAAGTAAAAATAGTTATATAGTGCGACATGATTTCTTAAAAAAATTGATGGCACCACTTACTCGGGTGGTCGAAGAGGGGGAAGGGTAGAGGGCATAAAATGCTGGAAGATCGCTTCGTTATCTGTCTCCGAGGAATCGTTATACGAGTAAAAATGAAACGATTTTTTAGTTTGACGTTCCACGATTATACTTGACCTCCTTGTTTGACGATAACAGTAACACGGCCTTCTTCCCTTCTACGGGAAATACCAAAAAACCGTGGAACATGTCTAATTATTTTAAATGGGAAGTTCACAAAGAAAATAGAGTAAGGAGATTATAAACAGATTAGAGAAGTAAATAGATAAGACCACAAAATAGAAAACTCACAGCCAACCGATAGTGATGAGCTCAAGAGTCTTGGTCTTGCAGTTTTTGCAAGAGTCTTGCATGCAAGACCAAGACCAAGAATCTCGATGCAAGACCAAGACCAAGACGAAGAAGTGCAAGACCAAGACTCTTGCGCAAGAGTTTTACACAAATACCAGTACTAGTTGAATTTTCTTATAGAATGTAAAAAAGGAGGAGAAAATCGTTACTCTTTTACTTGAATGTCTTGACTTCAGTAAAAATGCTGCTGGAGTAAATATGTTCCTAGTAGTTTATGGAATCCATGAGAGTCGATCTGCCCCTGTAGCATATAACTACAGTATGTCGTTTTCTGAATTGGTTGTTCGCGTTTTCTGTAGATATTGCTCGTTTTCAAGCCACACAGGTGTCATCTTGCGCCATGTGAGCTTTTTAGGTAAGCAAACACCGTTTGCGTGGGTTTTCTCAGGATTTTTCCGTTTCCTCCTACTTTCTTAATTCCACCAATTCGGTCATTTCTCATCATCACCGTCTCCCTTAGCCTTGGTGCATAATCATAGAACGTCATTTCATTTCAACGCATATTAGTAGTGTTCTTCCAAAACTAAAGAGAAATGTAGTATTGAGCATCGGTAATTCCCTGCACCATATGTGCCAAATACATGGGTATGGCTTTGGCTCCAAGACTCAAGCATCCGTTGGATTTTTTTTTTTTTTTTTTTTTTTGAAATAACATTTTCACGACACTGACAAAAACTTAGTGCATGTGACCACAAGTTTGATCTCATGGGCGGATGCTTATACGTTGAATAATTGTTTATCAATATAACTTTTAGCCTCCTTAGATATACGGCACATAGAGGATTGAGCGATATAACATTATAGTACAACAATAAATCTATATTATAAAATTGAAAGTGACTATGTTTGTGACTCCTAATCTCTTGAACCACCTGAACGATCTCGATCAAATTATTAACATAGATGAGGTTTGGACTTGGAATATTTTCATTTCACTTTGACAGTAAAACTTAAGAGAAGGGGAGTTATAAAATAATAAATAAAACTTAATAACTCTTCAACCAAACAACTAACCTTGATCAAATTTTTAACATAGATGAGGTTCAAGCCTGGAATGTTATTTGTCAGTTCACTTTGACAGAGCAACATAGAGGAGGAGGAGATATACAAAATCAATATAAATCAAGATAAATGCGACTAAGTTTGTGACTTAATACCTCTTGAACCACCCAACCGATCTCAATCAAATTTTTAACATGTATGAGGTTCGGAACTGGAAAGTTTATATATATATATATATATATATATATATATATATATATATATATATATATATATATAGTTAGTTTCATTTTGATGGTAGAACCTAGGGGAGGAGGAGAGAAGGAAGTATATATATATAATAAAACTTAATAAGTCTTGAAACACCCGACCGATCTCGATCACATTTTCAACATAGATGAGGTTCGGACCTCAGATGGTTTCTGTCATATCGCTTTGACGGTACAGCTTAGGGGAGGAGAGAGATACTTAAAATGATCGAAAATTACCGATATTAGAGTGGAATCTATAGTTTTCTGGGTCGCTGAGATAAACAATGATACTTCCGATGCTGTTTAAATGCAAATTAAGCATCGCAATTTGGGGGAGAGGGAGGAAGGATATATATATATATATATATATATATAAATTATCGAAAATGACCATTATCAATGTCGAATCCATGGTTTTCGAGGTTATTGAGATGAACAGTGATACTTTCGATGCCGTACCTCGAAACATGGGGGAGAAGGAGATATATAAATTTATTGAAAATGACCGATATTAGTGCCGATTCCATAGTTTTCGGGGTCTCTGAGATGAACAGTGACACTTCTGATGTCATTTAAATCAAAATTCAGCCCCGCAACTTGGGGAAGAGGAGGGTAGAGAAATGTAAAAATCATCGGAAATAACCTATATCAGAGAGCGCTTTAGTAATAATAAAAAGGGACTGACTAACGAAACATATTATTTTTTAAAAAAAATAACCGAACGAAGTAGGAATTGATGCTAGTAATCCATATTCACAAGTGAGACTAATTTTGTACAGTTATTTCAAATGACTCGGAGTTTGATGCTGTTATTTTGTATTTCTAATATAGGTCAAAAGTATTGATATAAATTGAGTTTACACAGAAGACAGACAGTTGAGTCGTTTTCAGTTTTCACTCAAATTATTCTAAAATATTAAGAGGTTTGATTATAACCATTATTATTTTAATTTTTTTATCTCTTTTTTGGTCAATATTGCTAAATTTATCATCATCATCATCATAGCTATTCTGCCATTATTGGCAGGTTACCTGCTGCAACTGAGAAACTTCGATGTACGGTGGTCCTCAGCTAGTCTCTTCGTCTTGACGTAGTAATTTTCTGTTTTAATACCTACCTTCAACTACAGTCTCCTTCGCTCCCCCTCTCTTTCCTTCCACCATATCCTCATAATACAATTCCTCCTCAACCAATATTCCAACCGGTTCCTCTTCCTCCTCTTAACAATATCTAAAATCCTTCTTTTTCCCCTACTGCTAAAATTTCTAACACTTTCTCATTCGTTTTCCGTATAACGCAGCTAATTCTCTCCTTTTTTCTCCATGCCCACGTTTAGAAAGCCTGCAATTTTTTTTATCGTTTTTGCGTAGTGTCCATGTTTCTGCTCCATAGAGTACATTGGAATCAATAAAACAAAATCTCGATATTTAATTGGAAGTTTGTTTAACATAACGATTAGATAATGGTTGAAAATAAAAATCTGACGCCTTTAGAGTGTAAAAATAATTTTGCAATTCAATAATCTGTGCCGTATTGATTTTCTTTCATGCGTCTCAGGGGTAGTATCCCCAGTTTGGAAACCAGTGGAGTGTTGGATCTGTTTAAAAAAATATGAAAAGATTACCAAACGTTGTGATTTATCTTATAAGTAGTGAAGCGTGGACACCCATTAAAAAAAATCATCACCTATGTTGTACACTATCATAATACTTACACGAAGGTCAACTATATTACATTTAGAAAAATACATTGTACTTTCGTTACTATTGGCGCATTCTAGAATTTATTATATCCAGAGTAAAGTTTAGCTATGAAAAGCATAAGATTTCTTAAAAGCAAGGCTTGCAAGACCAAGACCAAGACCAAAGGTTCCAGTGCAAGACCAAGACCAAGACCACCCCGGTCTTGGTCTTGCATTTGCTCACCACTACCAACCGACGTAACGCATGAGAAACCACACCATAAAAAAGTTAAAATCAGAAACTAAAAACAGGCCTGTGGAAATTCCCTGGGGATAAGATGGGGATTTCCCCTTATTTTTGACCACCACAAACTTACTTGGCCAGGGATCGAACCAGGAACTCCACGCAAAAGAGGTAAGTGCTCTGCCACTGAGCCACTGTGCTCCCCTTGACCAAAAGTATAATACAAATCAGTTTATTTTTGTACATTTATCAAAGTTTTCACATATTTCTCTTACTTCACATAATCATATTACTGCACCCACTATGAATCGATTATGAACAAACAATCCCTTCCGTGTATTTAAACAATGAAGGTCATTACGTAATATACAGGAACTTTTTTTTTTCATAAAACCGTCTTTTAATTTTCATAAAGTTGTTATTATATTAGCAATGTTTATTCATAGTTATACTTGGACGAGGGAATTTTTGATTCGTAACTAAGGCAGCAGGGAACATGAGGGAGAGAAGACAGGTGCATATCAAGCAAGGTGTGAGACGCCGAAAGCTAGTCACTGGTTCCTTGTTCAGGCTCAGAATTGCATGCAAGTATTGGAATGTGTATACAATATTCTACAGGACTCTATTTAACGAGGTTATTTTAATTAGGATTATCAGCCTGCATATATATGATCCTTATACATTGATATTTCATAATGCCATAATAGCTTTTTCCTGTAAATTCTGCAAATTTTGGTCCTCACACAATTGCTCAACTGCACCACTCCTTTTCTTCCTTGTTAAGTATTAACTTCTCGTGGGGATTAAAAATATGGAGACACTATTTCGAAGATTTACGGGTAAAATCTATAAATTCACAAAGAAAGTAACATCCAAGCAACTTAATGATTAGCGCACTATGGTAGAATTAACTCAATTAATATGCCTGTATCTAAAGAAATACAATAGAAATAGCACCATCAAGGTGTCATTCTTATGTAATCCATCGTCCAGGAATCAATTATACACCTATGAACTCTCTAAAACCTGATATAATATGCATTTTCGAAAGTCGTTTTGTGCCATTTTGTCTCGTTCTGTGTAAATACCGCTCTCCTCAGTACTTTCGGTGTCCCAACGCTCTTGCTAGTTGCCTAGCTTCACTAGCAATAAATTTCTAAGTTATTTTTAAGGACCAAAAAGTTAAGTCACATTGCTTGTAAATAGCGCCGCAGCAGAGTCATCGGCGCCCTAACCCCTACTGCTACTCCCCTTTTTTTTTTTTTTTTTTTTGTATTTTGTATTATGAGATTCTTGTGCGCATAAGACACTATGTATATCATCATTGCCTTCACGCCCCGTTCTTGTTAATCTGCGCCTGAAAGATCCGAAATAATAAATGTCTGCAGAAGCGGGGACCGAATACAACTTCTGAAGCTGTTAGCATGCACGTGAAATCACTTTTATAAGTCATTTTATGGTTACCTCATATTGTCAATCTGTACGATTTTTTTATCTTTCATATAACTGGAAAGTCATTCATCTTTTAAGAAATTGGTTTATTTTTATCAGCACGTGAACTATTCTTTTTTTTTTTTTTTTTTTGTTATTAATGTTTCATGTTCTACCACAGTAAGTTGCTGGAACGAAGTGCACATCAAAAGTTAATCTGATGAAGCGTGCATAATCTAGTGTGCACTCCAATTGTATACTTCAAGTTACCATGCTCGAAGTTTGCATTACGCACTTTTAGACACGGCCTGAGATACGTATGCATTTTAATCAATAATATACTAATGAAAAACGTGAAAATCTACTTTCATC
This sequence comes from Thermobia domestica, assembly GCF_964235325.1. Taxonomy (NCBI): domain Eukaryota; kingdom Metazoa; phylum Arthropoda; class Insecta; order Zygentoma; family Lepismatidae; genus Thermobia; species Thermobia domestica. The sequence continues at coordinate 63,981,475 of NC_137464.1, forward strand.
GGAGAATACCCCACCCCCAAGAAAAACCTGAAATGACCCTACTGTTCCAGGCCCATCATGTGATCCGAGTATATACGGAAACGCAAGAGTTACATGCAACCGGTTTATGAGAGCACAATTCGAACCAACAGCAGAGTAACTTCCTTCTTGTGAAAACTATCCAAAACATGTGTGATGAAGTAACTTTTCTATTAGGGAAACTTATTTTTCCGTTTCGAGAAGAATATTTTCAAATGATTAAAATTCACAAAATTATATCATTTCATGCCGCACAAATATGATTATCGTGCTTTTCATTTTACACCTGTTACAAGTTCTAAACTTTCGGTGAACTACTGACAGAATTAAGTCAAATCGAATATTAGTAGCAAGCATCCGTATAGGAACAAATCATCCCTGTTCTAAAACTTCTATAAAAATCCAATCTAACAACATAATTTCAGAAAGATTCAACACCTCTTTCGCTGGAATAGAATGAGGGTTCTGCATACAAATACACACCCTGCAATGCGCAAGTTCTCGAACGCTTATGATTTATCATACCTTTCTGTCTACTCAAATTGCAACACCAGACAAGAGAAAAGCGAGCAACGCAAAATTTGGTAGATACCTTTCGGTGTAAGGATAAATTATTACACTTTCTGCCTTATACTTTTCAACAGTATCGGGGGCATAGGAGGTGAAAGCCATCATGGACTGACAAGAAAACACAGTTTATTTGCTGTAGCCGCAGGGCTCTCGTCTACGGATTATGCGATCATGTACCAAATGTGTTCAAAACGCGACAACTCTAGTGAATCCGCCAGTCAACGAGGCAGTAGAACATCCACCAGAGACTGACAAATATAGTGCGCCGCATGTGGTTACATGTTATTCTGTGGTGTATTCGAGTAAATCAGAGATAGTCACCTAGTCAATTTTGCATATACCTGCCTGAATTGAGATGGAACGGGCCTATTGTTAAAATTCGAATAATTTTAACAGAATTAGCGCATACATAGAGGAGCAAGAAGACAGGGCAGAGCTAAAGAAGCCACTCCACTGGAGGATGGATGCTCTGTATTAGGGCAGCAATCTGTTATGTATTTTTGGGGGGAGGGGGTAAACGAAATTAAACCGTCACACCATGAATGTGAGGCACAGTGATTCGTGTCCCTGCAGCAAGTCTACAAGTGATGTAAAAAACTTTACAGTGGCGCAGGGGCGGCTTTATTTTAAATTTGGGTAGGCCCGTTCCCTCGCTTATGGATCATATACACATTTGATTTATTAATGACAGTAGGAAATTACTTTTACGCTTTTGTTAAATAATTGGTTGACGCTATTTGTTAAATAATTATCTGCCATTAATATAAATATTGGAAAATATTTACTCTTTATTGTATCTTTTAGTGTTTATATATTTTTTTCAAAATTCGCTAAAGCCGCCACTGCAGTGGCATAACTTCTGTACGCAGTCGGGTAATTCCCGCTGGAGACACTCGCCGCAAACATGAACCGTAGTACTGATTCGGATACATGGGTTTAGTCTCACACAGCTTTGGTATGCAAAGGAACGATAAAATCGAATTAGCCAATCAACCAAAAACTGGAGCAGCTTAACCAGAGTTATTGGAATTTTCCCTAGACCCCTCCCCCCAAAAAAAAACTGTTTTTGAGGTAAAACCTACAATATATAAGGCCCCCGAACCGGGAAGGGGCAGGGGTCATAATGAACGAAAACAGGCGTATTTCTGTGATCATTTTGGACATTAGTGTTAGTTCAACACACACAATTATCCATGATCTGCTGCAGTTCAATAAAGTATCTACGAGATGAGTGTCATGTCAATTGCGAGATCGTTGTGCAGATGCCTGTAAGGAGTTTCTGCATCGTTTTCAGGCCGAAAATAATGGATTTGTATGCAGAGTTGTTGCAGGATATGAAACCTATATCCGGAATCACCAACCCGAAACAAAGAAAGTAAGCAAAAAATGGCGTCATAGCTCGTCGCCAAAACCCGAAATATTTCACACCCAGTAATAAGAATGGAAAGTCTCACTCACTCTCTTTGGAATGAAAATGGGATATTTGTGGAACAGAAAAGGTAGCAACAGTGACTAGTGCTTCGTATGCAGATCTACTCCAAAATCACATTTGCCCTACAATCAGGAGTAAACGAAAATGACTTCTGACTTTAGATGTCTTGTTGATTTATGACAACGCCCGATATTACAGAGCTCGTAATGTTGTTCACAATCCAGAATATCACACTGAGTGCCTCACACACACCCATACTCTCAACAATTAGCCCCCGTCACTTCTGTGTTTTAGGATATTTCCAAGGAGCGATGGGAAGCAAGGATCTCAGAAAGAAAAATTACAGTGCACGAATGGGTACAGACGAATCCTAACACACTTCACTCACTAAGTTTCCAAGCACTTCCAAATCTCTGGAATACGTGTATTGCATATCATAAAAACTATGTCACAAAATAATGTATCCTTAGATTTTTTCCTTTGGCATTTCTTAATTTGTCACAAAAAATAAGATCTCATATTAACCACTCTCGTAGTTTTAAGCTGCACAAGCTCGAAGTGCATTACACTAGACGGGAACTAAATTCAACACCTTCTTCTATAATGTGGCGCAGACATGATTGCTCTGATGCTGCACACAGAAAAGTGACTGTAGATGAGAGGATATCAAGTCTTTGGTGTAAGACCTTTTTACACCATTCCAGCCGCATACGCTTATGGCGTGAAGTTAGTGAAGTGGGGCCACTGGGCACCTGCCCATTTTCACTGTGCCCAATATTCTATATAACGTTGAACATCCTATGAAACCACTGGTCACTGCCAAATTTTTACGTGACTATTCGTGAGATGTCCAAACCTGAAACGGCCCCGAACTCAGTAACTGAGAGCAAACCCGTGTGAGGACTACCCTGTAAAGGTTGTCACACACAGTGTGCCGTTCCAATGTCATTCTCCGTCCGTGCTGCGATCGACGAAATTTCTTTTCAAACTCTGAGGTTGAAAATTCATTGGGTTGTCTTTTTATAATCCACACATGACGTACCGTGCCCCGACAGGCCGCCTCGAAGAGACATCATCCCAGCAATCCATTTTGGGAAATGGTGTAGAAAGCAGCATCAGCACGGCACGGCACGCCATGGGAATATCGGCACGGTATCCTATGTGTGAATCAGCCTTGAAAAAGAACACCGATCCAGAGCAATGGTCCAAGCAAAGGCACATCCTATTGAAGATAGTGAGCCTGAGCTCGATGGAGGAAGTCTGAGCTCATCGGAACTAGCGGGCGTGAGAACCATTGAGTATAATATGTTTAAGTCCGAGCGACCCGAATGAGGTCCGATTGTAAAATGACCATTCGTGATTTGTGGCTGTACGATCCGCAATAGCGAAGCACACATGGTTGTCTCCTTCATCCATCCCCGTCTTAGCGTTTCCATCTCGACTTATCAGCAGTCGCTTCCGGCCTTGACTTGTTTTCCTAATCTCTCCTAAATTCGCCGCTCTTCTTTTCAACTAATCTAATCCCGCAAGTTCAGGTAGGAATAATATCTGAGTATGATCCTTAACAATTTATACTATGCCAATTTTTATTTTTTAACAAACGAAAAAATATACATTCCATGAAAACATATATTTTTTTCTTTCTTCTGTTTCTGATTTCCATCTGTGTTTTCTTCTTTCTTGGATTTTCCCTCCGCTAGAGGGCTCCAAGATGAATTTTAGCCGGAATTTCAACACTTTTTCTTATACGCGTATAATAACGACATGCACTCGTCTTCCTATATACCAGAGCATATACACGGTGATCTCGAAAAGTTTCGATACTAGTCCTGTAACATGCCAACAGATGGCAGCGGAAGGCTGCATGCGCAGGTACAGGGAGCACAGACCTTCATAAGTCAGTGTGCCACGAAATATCGTCCCGTGTACATCGGAATCTGTGCATCTGGTGCTATCCTGACCACGTGCGTCACCACGTCTGCAATTTCATCATTGACGAGCAAAGTTAGAAAACGAGCGAACGCGAAATTCTGTATGAAACGCAACCACGTCTGCAATTTCATCATTGACGAGCACAGTTAGAAAACGAGCGAACGCGAAATTCTGTATGAAACGCAAATGGCACAGAGACGCTTGACATGATTCGATAAGTGTATCGCGATGCTGTAATGAGTCGCTCGAGGCGTTCTGAGTAGTACGCGCTTCAAAGGCGGCAGAACATCACTGGATGACAATGAGAGATCAGGACGACCTTCAACGAACACAACACCCAAAAATGTTGAAACCATTCGACAACTTGTGCATGAGGATCGTCGAAGAACAATCAACAATATTACTGCCATTGTCGGTGTGTTATACGGAATAATGCAGGCAATCCTCATGTGTGGTCTGAACATGCACCGTGTTGCTACCAAGTTTGTCCCCAGACTCTGACCTAGGAACACCGTATCGGTGCCGTGGATAACCCGTCCTTCATGTCGAGGATCATTACCGATGACGAAACTTGGGAGTACGGCTACGATCCTGAGACAAAGCAACAGTCTTCACAGAGGAAGAGCTCATCATCTCCACGACTGAAAAAGGTGAGGGAAGTCTGCAGCTTAACCAAGTGCATGCTCATCGTATTTTTCGACATTTGCGACATTGTGCATCACGAACTCTTCCACAGGGACCAGACCATCAATAGTGAGTTCTGCTGCCGGGTTTTCAGTCGTCCGAGGGAGGACATTCGACGAAAGCGACTGGATCTGTGGCGCACGAAAAACTGGCTGCTCTATACAATGACAATGTATTCTGTCAGCGTGTTCTCACACGCGAGTTTCTCACCAGAAACAAGATGATCGTACTTCCGCACATATTCTACTCGCCAGATTTGGCTAATGCGGACTTCGCCATCTTAATGATGAAGATTCAGCTCAAAGGTCGTTTGGATACCACTACGAGGACCCAGGGAGACTCGCAGGCGCTTGACACGCTTCAGAAAGAAGACTTCCAGGACACATTCCAGCAGTAGCAGTGGGAATGCTGTATTGCTATACAGGTGACTATTTTCAAGGTGATAATATATAGATGAATAAAATACTTTTTTGTAAACCGAAATAGTCTCGAAAATTTTTGGAACTACCTCTAGTATTTCTCAAAATTATGCTAAGACTACTCGAAGGAATTTATACACCACTACCACTAACATCACAAGATGCAAACGGATGATCTGTTGGCTCAATGTAAGCTCACAATTGTGTCGCGATCAAAGGCAAAAATATGCTGGTATGGCTTCCAAATTCAGTTGACAAACCCACACTTTAATACTGCTACTTAGAGCTACTTTTAAGAGCTCCAAGATCTGAGATGGTTTTATTTATATATAAAATTTAAAAGTTTCCTCTTCTGGGAGGGGGGCATTCGCCCCGATCGCTCCCCCTTGGATCCGCCCCTGGGACAAGCTTGCTGCACATCGGATGGATTGAAATGCTTTGCCACAACGGATATGTTGTAAACCGCCAACATATAATTTTGACATGATAATGTATGTTGACAAACGCACGCAGTTTTGGTAGGTATTTTGAAATATACGTGTCTATGTTCACAGCTGTTTCTTTTCGCGTTTGCACGAAGAAAGCTGGATACACCTTTTCCTATATTGCGCACCTGCTGAGACCACTGGCTCAAATTTCGATTTCAGGATACAGTTTACACTCATGGTGTGGTAACTTGTACGCACTGTAAAATCACTAGTTTGGGACATAACTATTTAAAACGAGAAGTACTTTTCGTCGTCCATAATAATGACAATACCACATTTCAGCACGATCTACCGCAGTTCACGACTTTTTTATTTTATTTACTTTAAAAAAAATCTTGCAGTTGTTCGGCGATATCGGGAATTTCACTTTGTATCGAGATTTCCTGATTCTCCTCAGGACAAATTTCTCCGAAGTGCAGCAGACAGTGTCTTCGACATTCTGAATTAGGCCCTACCTTACACGTTCCAATCTGATTTTCTGCTGCTTTCTTTTCCAGAGCCTTTCGCTGGTCGAAAAGCAGGGTTGTTCCCAGTTTATTATTATTTTCAGGACCAATGTTCCTTTCGTATCTTGAAAACACTGTATATTCTTCTCCGACTGACACTTTCATCGAGAAAATGATGTTGCTCCTGCTTGCCCGACATCGTGTAGACATGTCGTAAACTTGTTTGCTGAGCAACTTACACCTTCACACATTACAGTACTGCACAACATAGAATACAAATAGAAACGGCAGCAAACATCTCCACTATCTGCACGGCGTTGTCCGGTTACTTATCGGATGCCACAAACTATGACACACATCTTATATGTTCATCTATTAATTAGCACTGAACGTAATGTGAACTCGAGCAAGAGTTTGTTTAGAATATAATGCATGCAATTTTAATGTATTACTGTGAACAATTCTGTGAAATTATTACCAAGAAGTACTTCCATACACTTATATGGTAAAAGGGTATTTTATTATTGATCATGTGTTACATTAATTATTCTTCTGATCCATAGAATGTATTCGTATACACGAAAATTCTTGGAATAGTTTCAAAGAGATAATATGATTAATATATCATTAAGAACTCTTCATCTACCAAAACTTGAAATTTCTAATACTCCTCACCACTTTAAAAGATTACTCCAATGCTTTTCAACGAGTACTAAGGCACTGCCTGACATTAAAGATACAACACCAAGAAGAAGAAAGAGGTCACATATGGCGCACAGCTTTCGGTGAGACAAATGAGAAATTATTACACTTGTCGCTCTGCGCGATATGTAATCGCTCCGCGAGAGCTTAGCAAAACATTAGACCACGTTTCCATTTTTATATGAATCTTGCAGCTGTCATTAAAAAAACATTGCAACCCGATCTTTCTATTTACTGTTTACACATTACAACTCCCTGAAAGTAAGAAAGGTATCTTTACCCATGCAGCACTGCACTCTAGTGGACAATAGTGAACCTCCTCATTAAAAACGTGTATTTTGGCGCACTTTCCCTCCCTGTCCAAACGAATCCGTTGTTTCGAAAGCGGCAAAACTGGTTTTTCCTTTGTCAGCGGGAGGGCCATAGCAAGTAGCAAGCAAGACGAACCAGAAAGTTGCACATGGTTCAACTCCTTGCAAGATGGAAAAAATGTATGTCACTTTCAAGATTATGTTTACATGGACAAATATAGTAGGGTTGCAAGGTTTTTTTTTTTTTTTATGACAGCTACAAGATTCATGTAGCGTGACAAGGTACCATTAAGTAATGTGTGTGTCCCCCACGGGGGTTCCAGCATGCGACAGGACGAGACACAGAAAGAATAAGACTTTGAATGTTCCCTTCGGGTGTAGAGAAATGTCTGCGAGACTTTGACAACAGTCAACTGTATCTGGGGACTCTGATGTGCGAGATGTGTAATCATGGACCAGACACACAGCATGTCTATTCAGGAAGTGAAAGACTTGCGTAATATGTAGGGTCGCGTGTTATCTGTTGGAAAGTAGCTTCATGTAGGACTTGTAGCAAAAGGAGCACATCCGTATCTCATCGATGGACTGTTAGCTGGTCAAAGTCGTCAATGTGTGTTAGACGCGAAGCGGACATATAATTCAACATACTTTATACCATTATATTTGGTGTCGAATGCCGTAGTAATGCAGTATCGTCCATCTTCTTGCCACAGTATCACCAGATACGGATGTAGCCATCATGATGCTATAAACAGAAAGCAATACATCGAGAATATGTTTCCCCATTCGACTCTCTATGCGTGATGTTCGCGGCACTACTGCAGCAGTATTATGCCTATGCTTTGCAATTAAAGGGAGCCGCACAAATGAGCGCCGTGCAAATACAGCATTTAACTGTTCGTTGAAAAACCTGTTGCAGCGTTCCCCAAGTTTGTGCGCCAGAACTGGGAATGTCTTCTGATCAGTCATAGCAAAGTGCGCTAGAGGTCTGCCCTCTCTCTCCGTGGTATGGAGCAAGCACTGAAATCATGCACGTCGTTATGAATTATTTTCTGGGTGCCATCAATACTATATTCGCATCATTCTGGTTCTATTTTGTCCAACATGGGCACCAATGTGCAGAAGGGTAATCCGCAGTCGCCATATGCTACAATCCTCCCACGATCAAGGGCAAAAACCTGCTGGCATTACAGTTGCATTCGATGAGGCATTATTCGACCATCCAAACACATTCACGTCACGCCAACTCTAAGCCACAAATGAACTTAAGCTCTCTAGCCTGTTTTCGATTTCTGTTTGCAGTGGACGTGGCCGACGCACGTAATTTGTAGCGGAACCACAATTTTTAACATTTTACTGCCTTTCCATCCTCTACATATTCGACACATATAAGATGAATCCGATCCGTCCTTGACGATGCATTATTTGTCTAATAGTATATTTAAATCTTTGTAATCCCCCTCCAAATTAGCAGTTTCCTTCGCCCGTATCGTGCTGCATTAGTCACCATTATCGTGCTGCATTAGGCTTTATCCTTCTGCTTCGTTGGCCTTCCTGCTGGTCTAGTAGCCTTTGATGCACTTGGTCCCGGGTTTAATTTTCGGTTGAAAAGCTTTAAAACTTGAACACATTAAGGCCGTTCGGTTTCTTAAGTCCAAGTCTTATTGCGGTGCTAAAAAGGAACACTAAACTCAAACTAAACAACCCAAGTATCACTATTTCGCTCAATAATTCGGGCACAGGCAATCAAATTTACCCGTATTCGTATCCAAATTTCGTGTATTGTACTTAATGAGACCATAAAACATCCCCTGTTTTTCGTTTATTCACAATAGGAATTCGGTTCATTACACGTACGTTTCTGATCAACTATGTTGGCACATACCCAAGTAACACTTCCAACCTGTTCATTCAGTAAAGAAAAGCACAAACAAGAAGTATCTTGCATCGTGTTAGCAGTGTCACTAAAATTTGGGATTAAGAAAGAAAATCCGGTGATGACCAAAGACTCCCACATTAGAATCAAAACTGGTTAAGAAAATTAAAGCACATTAATTTTCATACGTTGTTCTGCAGAAGTTATTGGATGATTTGAAGTAGAGTGTTCACACTAATCTAACGGAGAAACGAACGTGATTAGACGCCGAGGAGTGGAGCATTATGGTGAAAATTTAAGAGTTGTTTGGCTTTCTTAGATACTCCTGTTTCTTTTCGTTTTTGGATTCCATGAATATTTTTTACCATCTCCAACTCTCATTATCATTTCTCACCAATTTTCCTCTATTTATTTACCGTAATTCTTTGATAATTCTTGAACTACCTTGATTTTCCTCCAAAAATTAAATGCATATCACAATGCTCATCTCATCCTATCAAGTGCTTCATTTAACACTTTTAAAAATGTATAAGTTTACCAAATACCGCGTGCGAAGTTTCTGTTCGTATTAGGGGAAACAAAGTAAGCTTAACAAATTAGAAAACCTAAAGCTACTGCAACAAAATGCATGCATTTCACATCTATAAAGGTAACCAAGGAAGTTTTGTCATTTTTTCACCCACCACATTTGAACATCAATACGTCACACAAGACGTACCTGGAAGATCAAAACTAGTCCCCAACAGCATCGACGATCTTCAGCCAAAGTTTCTGGAAGGCAATGGATTGCATCGCGGTAGAACTTGATGGACCTTGAAGCGAAGAAGGTACGTGCATTTTGACCCTCTACTAGGGATTTGAACTGGCGTCCTCTAAGGTGATTGTCCAAGGAATGGAACAGGTGATAATCGGACGGTGCAATGTTCGGGGAGTATGCCGGATGCAATAGTGTTTCCCATTCAAGACAGAATGCTGTCCCGGGTCATTCTAGCCACGTGGGGATTAGCGTTGTCCTGTAACAGAAGGACCTTTTGCGATTCAGAAGTGCTAGCTCCAGAGTTTTGAGTTTTTCTTGAACAAAACTGCTCACAGTACACAGTTGCATTGATGCTCTGGCCAGCTGGAAGCAGTTCCCGATGCACGATGCAACAAGCAGTCCATCAAACACACAGGAGGACCTTCTTCTGGTGCAGTGCTCGTTTCGGCTGTTTTGGAACCGGTTCATGGGATGCTAACCAATGATAACAGCGCAATGGAGTTTCGTAAAAGACCCACTTATCATCACATGTCAACATCCTGTCCAGAAATGGCTCATTCCTCAGACGAGACAGCAAAGAAACACAGGTGTCTGCTCGCGTTGCCTTCTGGCCCGGAGTCAAATCATGTAGGACCCAACTTGTAGTGCTTCCCAAGTTAATGAAGAATTGCCGAATTCTAGTCTCCACTCACACTGAATTCTAGTCCCAGCTCCTCACATGTCTGGCCACTGTTCATCTTAATTGCTGCCTTAAGATCTTCATTTTGTACAGTCCGCAGCAAAAAATCTGCAACAAGAGCATGTAAGTTTATCGTAAAACTACGCTTAACAGTGCAGGGAATCAACATAACGTCTAAGTGGCACGAATCAAGCCAGGAAAAACATCGGCGTTCTCACCTGCGTACTTATTTTGGAGCAAAAGACTTCGTCGTTTCACAATAAACTTGCATGCTCATGTTGCAGGTTTTTTGCTGAGGACTGTACATGTGTTGGTCTTCCGGCACGTGGTGCGTCTTCGAGCGTTTCGTCACCGTCCTTAAACTTGTTAAACCACCGCTGCACTGTCCGCGTAGACAAAGACCTGGCAAAGGTTGGCATATCTTACGCCCCGCTGCAGCGGCGTTTGACCCCAGTTTGAAATTGTAAAGCATCACGCCCTTATAATGGAGGTTCCATGTTCACTGTGGAGGTTCCATGTTCACTCTGTCCTTATGCAAGTTCGCGGTGTAACTGACCTGTCACAACTACGTAGTATGTTGGGTATACCCACACCAACAACTGGCCTTCGTCTGATCTCCATTCGCATTCAACTCATGGTGTAAGGGCCAATTGAACACAGGCCTGCACAAAAAGTAACAGAACTTTCTTACTTACCTTTATATTAGAAAAACAACGTTGTGTGAAATCAGTGTTTTCACAAAAGTTCATTCATATGTAATTGTTTGTCATACATATTTTTATTTTTATTTTCTCTTAGACCTATGAGTTTTAAGTGTGGTACGAGCATTCAGAAACATTAAATGTAAGTAGCCTTACGTACGGTATACTGAATAACCACTGTATCGATAGAAGAGCATACCGCACAGTATATGTAAGCCTAAATGGCATTTTCTTGGTCATTTTCGAAAATCCGAACTACCTGTGGTCTCAATTAGTTCGGATTTTCGACATCATACTGTACATGGAAAGCAAGAGTCTGCAATGCATCGTCTGCATGCGAATATTGAAGTTTTTCGTATTAATGTCTAGTATCAGAATAATTTAAGTATTGGACTATACTCCGCGTCACCGGAATTGGAGTGTGGCATCGGCCAATAAGCTCGCAGTGTCCTGTTACTAAACCTTCAGGGAGGAATCTAGTCATTCATAATTGATTTTGTTCGTATTTGTGGACAATCTGAATGTTCAGATTCCTCCCTGAAGGTTTAGTAACAGCGCACTGCGAACTTATTAGGTGATGAAATACGCGCACTATAAATATGCATTAATATGTAACTGTTTGGTCAAAAAGAACACGTTAACCAGAGTAGCTTGATTATGTACTATACAATATGTAACTATATCAGGCGCGCAACCAGAAATTTTTGTTGGGAGGGGTCCAATGATACAAACTATGTAGTACTGAGCAGGTGTAGTACTGAGCAGGTGTTATTCTGCACCCGAAAAGACGGTAAGTAATTGTAAAGTTGTTTCACCTATATTTTCACAAAAAATATAATATGTTGCATTAAAAAGTTCGAGAGGGACCGGGCCCGGTGAACCCCATGTGGGTACGCCCCTCTACTCTATATAATCCGTTAAAATGTTCATTTTTTGCAAAACTACATGTACATCCTTGATAAAATTGGAACGACGGTGATTTAGTAAGGCGTCTATCTACTAACAGGGACAGCTCGGATTTTGAACCTCGATGAGACAAAGATATATTTTCCAGTTTTATCCTATATTTCAAATGAAATGAAATCTTTAGTTTTACGTCCCACGATTATGCCGGTTAGGCTAAAGGAGACGGTGATGATGAGAGATGAGTGAAAATGGTGGAATGAAGAAAGTGGGAGGAAACGGGAGAACCCGAGAAAACCCACGAGCACGGTGTTTGCCCACCACAAAGTTCACATGGCGCGAGCTGCGATCGAACCAGGGACCCCAAGCACCGGAGGTGAACGCTCTACCACTGAGCCACCGCGCCCCCTCCTATAGTTCAAATGTGAATTAGTTCATTTAATATCTGTGAAACAAATACCTGATAGTAAACGCAACCGAAGTATGGTGCAGACCGGATCAGCTCTTATCAATACAGAGGTCATGAAACTATATTTCTAAAGCCGTACTGTCCTAGGACCCGGTCCAAATGGAAAGCGCGTCTATACCTTCTGCTTTCATAGAAGTAATGTTCATCGTATATATGAATTCAACTACTGAATTAAAGATGAATATTAATTATATTACAGAGTAAGCATAAGGAATACTCTCTTGCTTTGCATATAGAGATGCAAGGGCTCGGAAAAAAACCGGCTTTTTTGGGAAAAAAAACTCGGTTTTTTCTGCTTCGCTTTTTTGCTTGTGAAATTTTGGGCTTTTTTCAAAATTCTGCTTTAAATTGATAAAGCAGACTTTGTTTCGCTTCTCTATAACACAAAAATTCATTTAATTAGTGGTTGATGCCGATAATAATATAAAACCTCGAAAATAAACCATGAATTTCGAAAAGATATTTTAAACAATTTTACTTCAACATTTTTACATTATGAATTCCAAAGGATTAACCAATGTATATAATAAAAAAAAAAAATAACCTCCTATATACAAAAGTAAGCAGAGTTGGCAAGAACCATGGTTGTTTCTGAAAATGCCAAAAACCCGTTTTTGGGGGGCAGTTTAAACCAGGCTTTTTTGGGGTTTAAACCAGGTTTTTTGATTTAGATATTTTGCTTTATGTATTTATATTATATATTGACAGAAATAAGTTTGTTTCACCCTGGTGTTATTATGCAACAACGGGGTTATGCTGGAAGAGGTCCCATAAGCTTAAAGAAGTCGGGTCAGTAAATTTCTTAAATTGAGAAACTCCCGAACTCGCCATCGGGAAAATCCCGTCATTCTTTTAAATGTAAAACAATAACGGGAAAATCCTGTTATTGCTTTCTATGTAAAATTTAAAGGTCAACGTATTATAATCAGTACGCTAAAACTGAGGTATTAAATTACAAATTTAGTATGTAGATATCATTGAAAGTCCAATCCAAGCTAATGTTGGAAGCTACGTAGGCAATCGACAAATTTTACCAATTTCTATCAATATATTTAAACAACCTTGGCTTCTTTGTAAAACAGGCATTCAGGCATGCAGAAATATATAATTTGGTTTCGTTTCGTATGTTTAGACTCAACATCCTTACGTAATACCGAGGTTATCAAGGAGAAGACTTTCGCTTAAAGTGACAGCCGAACCGCTACTTGGTTTACACATGAAAGAAGGATTCTGGTTCGACGGAGAATTGAACATGGGACACCTTGATTAAAAGGTGAAAAGGAAATAAGACTAATGCACATGTGGAAACGTCACCATGAAGTTCACACGATCCGCATTTTTTTTTTTTTTTATTTTTTGGGTTTAAACCAGTTATTTAAAAAAAAAATAGCTGGTGTAAACAAGCCAACCCTAAAAGTAAAAACTTCTTCTAAAAAAATATACAAATAACTAGCAAAATTGTATGTAGTATTTTCACTTCAAAATATTCCATACCCTCTTTTTGAAACAAAATAAAATTAAAATAAAACATAAGAGAAATATTTAGATTTATATGATACAGTTACAGGCTGCACATCTGGAACTTTTAGTTTTGTATATCTTGAAATTCTACAGTCAAGTTTTTTATAACCACCATCAAGGGCGCCCATCAGGGGGGGGGGCATGGGGGCACTCGCCCTTCCTAGAGGAAAATGTACTTCAGAATATCGAAAATCCAATAGAATTTTTACATTAGTTACAGCAAAATTTGAAACTATTTTTGAAACGTCGCTTATACTTGCCCTTCCTTGGAAACCACAGCATGGGCGCCCTTGACCACCATCACGGTTTACCCAGTCCTAAAGTTTTCTGAATTTTTAACAAGATGGATTCAACATATGATTACGGAACTCCCCCCACCCCAAAAAGGACTACGGAATATATTTAAGTTAAGCTAAATACAACTGCACAACAAACATGACTGAGTGGTTGGCTTTTGCGCTTCTATCGGGAAGTCTGGGATTTAACCCAGCATTCGACCATTCTGATAAAGCTTTCCTTCATTCTATCTGTGAATGTAGAAATAGTGCGTGTACTGGCCGACTAGGAGTGTAGGAGTTGGCCGATTTCCTTTCTTATTGTTTTTAAATCGTTATTATTACTAATTACCAGCAGTGACGGTTTTGAGAAGGTTAGGGGATCGGTCTTTCGGACTGAAGCCTGTTCCCCAAAGTTGCGGAATGTCTAAAACGAACGAAATATCTATTAGTTATGCCTTTACTCATAAACTTTAAGCTCCCGTCAAATAAAAATTACGAATGTTTAGAAAACTAAACATTAGTAGTAAGAAAACCCCTCTCAAAGCACTTTTTTAAATTCGCCATTGATTCTCAGTATAAAATGACCTTCAAGGTTGTATCCGGAAGATTATTGCTAAACATATAAACGAAACGAAATATTAGTTATGCCTGTACTCATAAACTTCAAGAACCTCCCAAATAAAATTAGGACTTTTTAGAAAACGAAACAATCAGAGAAACCCCTCCCAAAATACTTCTCTAAATCCGCTACTGATTATTTGTATAAATTGGTATTCAAGGTTATATCTGGAAAATTATTGCTAAATCATTGCACAACTACAGTATAACAGAAATGTGGAAGTACGGTTTGACGGACATATTGAAAAACGTATGCTTTGACGGATATATAGAAAAACGTAAGTTTAACTTTTGTGCTAGAAGCTAGAGTACTAAGCTCTTAGAAATGAAACACGGATGACAAACTAAAATGATCTAGAGAAGAAAAAGAATGTCGATAACTCAAAAGTTAAAATAAAGTTAAATAGCCTGTAAAATTGCCCTCAAATACTACATTCTTCATGTTAGCTTTAATTCGTAAAATGTGCTCCATCTATCTTGATGGTGAATTACAGAGCTAAATATGGCATGGAATTCTTATCTAATTATAGAATATACTATAAGAAAGCTATTTAGATAGAAAAATCATGAAAATGAAAAAAGCCAAAATTTCTAAAATTCTCGTTTTTTTTTTCCCAAAAAAAGCCGGCTTTTTATGTGAAAAAACCATCGATTCAAAAAAGCCGGCTTTTTTGCATCTCTATTTGCATATAATATTGAAAATTTAGAGGAACTAAGAAAACAATTCAAATAATACTAAAAAGCGTCCTTCATTTGATTTTCACTTTTTCTGTCCAAGTCGCCTTTCTTTGCTATATAAACGGTATTTATTAGTTTTTATTATCCCCACATAGTTGATTTAAAAATTTAATTGTGCATAACTTAAGAACCACAAGTCTGCACGCTATAATAATACATACAATTGTATAGCATGTCAATCTGATGAGTTTCTTTGACGTTTTAGACTTCCAAACTATGCTATGCATAAGTGTTGGAAGTCTTATAAAACGACTATGTCTGTCTGTTTGTTAGGGTGTTCCTTATATAAGGTAATTTCATGTTACGATACGCACACCCACGAAATGTATTCTATGTGACCGTAAACACGCATTTTAGTGAAATAATAACTCCTTACGAGAACGTTAACCCGTGCTGACCTGACGACAAAATCATGAAATGACGTTTCCACATTATAATATAATGCAGAATGTCCAACCGTGATAACAGCGACAGAGAAACGAAACTTTGCACGAATCAGCTAGAAAAAAGACACCTGCTGTGCATTGAAGAACATCACCGGATGAACAGTGTTGCCAACCAAAGAGAAAGTATTGTTTTTGCAAATAGAATGACCTATATTGGATATCACATTGTAAGTAACAATGAAAGTAAGGACAAATGAGACGGTATTCGCAGATCATTGATGCAAATTTTTGAGAAATAAAGTGAAACATGTTAAATGCAAACACCGTTGGCGCACACAGGGAGGAAGGTACTAACGCTCTGTACACCTTAAATTAAATAAATACAAGAACTGTTTATAATAACGTTTTATACATCTTAAATTAAATAAATACAGAACTGTTTACTTTGACTCACGTGTAGAAGGGCCTGTTGAACAGTGTTGCCATTAACAGAAAACAATGTTGAGTTTGGAAAAGGTACAAAACTCGAAAAAGATCACTGCCAGGGTGTCTACCAAGCAATAATTTTCCCTGACTTTGTCGCTATCATTTTTCGTACTATAACTCATGAAAGATAACTTAAATTTAAAGTGAACTGTAAGTTTTCATTATTGTTTATATGCTTATACAATATTCTACAAACGTACAAACGAACCAATTCATTTATCTGTAATTTATGACTATTTTAGTGGCCTCCCTCCACTCCTCACAGCCACCCTTTCCACTCCTATTTATTTTTATTATTTAATCATCACACCATAATAGAATTTGAATGCAAAAACTTTTGGAAATGGTTTTTACCATACAATGACTTTCTTGCTTACACATACGATCAACTGGTACCATTATCACAGACTTTATACAATTTTCCACATGCATACGTAACTCTCACTGAGTAGTATTAAATGTTCACGAACAAATATACAAACTTAAAACTATATTATATGCACTTACAACGTTAGTCAGATTCTTTGCAGTTTCTGCGACATTTCTATCTCGTTGTCTAATTTAGCAATCTTTTGGTCAGTGTTTACTTGAAGTTTGGCTTTCTCAGCTTCAAGTTCTTTGATTTTTGGAGCCGTTCGTTTTCGCTCTGTTGTTGCTTCTGAAGATGACTTTCTGCTAATGCTTCCTTTCTTTCTTGTAATGCATTTCGCACATAATGTATCATGGGCTTCGTAATTTCGATGTTCAGAATGCCTCCCAATTTAAGAACACTATCATACACTAGACGTTGTGCAATAAGTGACATTTCTTGAAGATTAGGTAATAAGATATCTTTGTTACTAAGAAGCCAGACTCAACAAGGGCGTTTCCATGAGATATAATAAGGCATTTCTTCGCAAAATGATACAGTTCTTTATATTCCTCTTTGCCTGTGAGTAACCTGATCTAACCTGTCTACTTTTCTTGAAAAGGACTCCAAATCAACTTTGTAGGTTGGAGACTTTACGAAAGATGTGTATTGCCTCTTTACTTCATTTACTGTGATTGTTGTAATTTGCTTTCTTGAAACGAAAACTTCAAGATCAACAGATAATCTTTGTACTGACAATGTTGGTTATGTAACGATAATTTTAGGATGCAAACCAGTGAGTCCTTTAGCTAACGGTCTTGGGGCGAAGTCCCGGCTAGCCTTAGGCTAGTTCCTATTATAGAGGTCCTGGGAAAGATTTTTCCTGACAATGAAATTTCCTGACATTTTTCCTGACCCTACAAGTTCACTGACTTCCCTGACTGGCAGACACCCTGACTACTACAGTATGGTTTAAAACCTATAATTAAAAGCGGTAGAGCATGAGAAGCAGTACTGTGGTTATATGAGATCGATAAGTCACGTACTGACTGAGATATTCGGTATCTTATTAAAGCTGAAAAATATGTTTTGTAAAAGATGGCAACGCTGCATGCGCCAATGGCGTTTGCATTTAACGTGTTTCACGTTATTTCTCGAAACTAGGGATGCGCACGAGTCGAGACATGTCTCGAATCTCGACTCGACTCGACTCGAATTCGAGTCGAGACACACTTTGTAAAATTCGAGACGAGTCGAGACAAACGTATTTCTCGGCTCGAATTTTCGAGTCGAGACTCGAGTCGAGTCGAGACAGCTACTAAAAATCTCGACTCGACTCGAATGTCTCGAAAATTTTTCTATAATTTTTAATATTATTTTGAAGAAAGTGCTCGCTCAGAAACACTCGGCACGAGTATTTCGGAAACTGCAGGACTTGTCAGGTGTTCGAGGAGTGCTGTGGTGATTGTCTTCAGCAAGTGGCGAAACCAAGGGGAAAAGACGTCCAAATGTCGAGGGGTTGGGTGCCCCCACCTCATTACAGATGTCGAACGTTCTAGTCTGGGCAGATTGGTAAAACAGAACAGGCGGCGAACTGCGTCGGAACTAAGATCAGAGTTTAATGCTGGGCAAAGTACAAGTGTATCTGAACTAGTTTTGTCAAATTTCCGGAAATTTTGAACCTGTTTTATTTTTTAAAAAAACGTTTTTTTCGATTTTCTGGAAAAATTGAAAAAAATAAATATGTTTGTATTAGGTTAATTTTACTAGTAATGATATCTTTTTTTTTCAAACACGGGAAAAATTTAAGTTCAAAAATTTCAATATTGCGAATATTAAAAAATAGCACTCGAAAATAAAATTATTCCAATTATTATCTATATATTAAAATACTAGAGTTACGCGTATATGTTTCTCCTCACAGAAAAGTTTATATGTTTGTCTCCAATCCTTTCAACAATGAGACCTCGAACCCACAAGTGCTAGAAACGTGCCGTTTTCATTTGTCGATTCCAAATTTTATGTAAATTGTTCAGTTTTAATTGAATATTTTTGTAAAAAAAAAAAATGGCCATTAGTTCTTTATTGCATTTATAGGGGTACACAAGAAGTACTGTGGGGGCGCGGTGGCTCAGTGGTAGGACGTTCACCTCCGGTGCATGGGGTCCCTGGTTTGATCCCAGATCGCGCCGTGTGGACTTTGTGGTGGACAAACACCATGCTCGTGGGATTTCTCGGGGTTCTCCCGTTTCCTCCCACTTTCTTCATTCCACCATTTCATTCATTTCTCATCACCACCGTCTCCTTTAGCTTAACCGGCATAACCGTAGGACGTAAAACTAAAGATTTCATTTCACTAGAAGTACTGAAATTTTTGAAAAAGTAAAGCATCATACCATACGAGTTATATATTCCAACATCACATAGTTGTATATAGGGGTTGTATATCTGTCAGGCGTTTGTTTCATGGCCAAATGATAATGAAAACGAAGGATAACCATTTCTCCAGTCTAAGATTAATCTTCATTGTTTGGAGAGTTTTTTTTCAATAAACACCGTTTATCACTGACATAATTAATTGTGTGTATACTTTATTTACTTATTAAATAATGCATGCAAATGCATGCATACACGATATGGGCATTCAGTAAATGGATACTTGAAAATTTGAACTCAATTATCTATACAAGCCGGCTACGAGTCTTTTGTTAGCCGGCTACGGATGCAGTGCAAACTACTCTTTGGATTGAGCTTCTTACCGGATGTGTAGCCTACCGAAGGACCACACAGATGTTATCGAAACTATTGTGCTTTGTGTTTTTTTGTATGCTTTGGCAGAAAGTTCTGTAGATATCGAAGCCCGCCAGTGAAGCCATATCTAGCATCTTGGTGCTAGATCTAGCATAATTCACTCCCATCTAGCATCTAGCATCTTGGCAAAATCTCATTCTTTCCACTGGGGAACAGAAAAAGAACGAAAATTTAGATGGCTCACTGAGCGTTGGGAATTACCCTTAGTTGAAGCGATGGTTGGAGTAATAAAACCAGTTAGTATTTCCGCTGTGTATTGTTGAATTCACAGAAATGTTCAAAAATAAGCAAAACGTGACTCTGTACAAGATGTTTACTTACCCATAGTTTTATTATTGTCAACTGAACCCTGAGTGTCTGGGATGTTTCTGTCCCTTCTCACTTTACAACTTGAGAGTGGAGGGGGGGTATGACCGCTAAAAGAAATGCTTCAGTGCTGCGTCGGAAGCGGCATGTTTTGTATATATTTCTTCCCCTGATTCTCTTTCCAATACAGAGAACCGACTCTTTAAACGAAGAAAGAACCCTGAACCCTCCCGAAAATGCAAAAATGAATGATGCGTACAAATAACAAATCTATAGATGAATCAAATAATGCAGATACAGGAGAAGATGATGACGTGTGTCTTGTAATTGTTATATTAATATCCACTGGATTAAGTGAAAGTATAAAATGGATTTGATGACTGCCAAATTGACGTCACCTTGGTAAGTCATTATTTTTTAATATTTAGTAATATTAAATTAGATTATAGTTTAGCGTCGTTTTCAGGAGCAAAGCTCTACAAGACGTGAACTTACAGTTTAAAGTCGGATTTGAAACACATGAGCTCCTACCATGAATCAAACCTCGTTCGAGAAAGGCGCATACGCTAACCACACAGCAACGGGGAGCCCAACATTTAGTGATATGTATATTAAGTTGTAAAATTATATTAGTTTAATTTTCACTAATATAATCTTCACAATGTAAAGCATTCGCTAGGCACGTTATCTTGTTTAAAAACAAAAAGCCTATCTCTTATGTTTCCGTCTCGGGGTTGGACTGCGGGATGATAGAAATCCGAAAGAGAGGTTTTTATTATGTTTTGTGCAGTAGATCTGCTCCTTCATAATCTCCGTGTTTGATAAGAATGAACCTCCCTGGCTCACGAAAATGTATACGTAATATAACAAATCATGCACATTAAATGCCAGACTAATATAGCAAACATTGAAGATGCCCCCCTAGAAAATTTTCTTCGGCCACCCATGTCTGGAGGTACACAATTTCGCAACTTACTGGATACGATGTGGATGTATTCAAAGTCTACTGATTTACCCATAAAATTTAAATTTTATAACAATATTCTCAATGAATACTATTATGGAGAACTATTTTTTTTAATTCGATCGCTTTTTTTTTTTTTTTTTTTTTGTTCACCAGGTCTGGGTAATAGTCTGGCACGAAAAATGAAGTTTCTACAAGTGTTTCCCCAGCATTTTTTTTTTTTTTTTTGGGGGAAAGGGGTCCTCCAGGAGCGTTATTGAGGGTGTAATTCCTACGTTTGTTATATATTACATATATAGATATAGATAGATATAAATATAGAGATACTGCGTATATATATATATATAAAGATAAGTAGGAGCGGGTCTTTAAAATTAGTTTGGAAAGATAATATGAAAATCTGGCATAATTTGCAAGAATCTATCTAGTCTAATATATATAAAATAAATAGTTTGTTTGTGTTTGTCTGTTTGTATGCGGCCTGGGGACCAGGCGAGTGGACCGAGAGTTACCAAATTTTAGTCAGGGGTACCCTGGCCCAGGCCCCAGATCAAGACGAATCTTTTTTTTTTTTTAATTCGGACCAGGAGGTCTCAGGGGGCACTTACAGGGACATGTAAAAGTGGTAGAAAATGGCCGATATTACTGTCGAATTCGTAGTTTTCGCGGTCGCTGAAAACTCTGATCACATTAACTTACAAATTCACCCTATTCGGGCCGGGGGGATCGGATACCGAGACAAGTAAAAATAATCCAAAATGACCGATATTAGTGTCAAATCCATAGTTTTCGCAGTCGCTGAAATCAATGGTGACAATTCCATTAGCGATGATATGCAAATTCAGCTATAATTGTATGCGGACCGGAAAAATCTTTAAGTTTCTACGTCCCACGGTTATGCCGGTTAGGCTAAAGGAGACGGTGATGATGAGAGATGAGTGAAAGGGTGGAATGAAGAAAGTGGGAGGAAACGGGACAACCCCGAGAAAACCCACGCACACGGTGTTTGTACACCACAAAGTTCAGTTGGCAGGGGCTGGAATCGAACCCGGGACCCCAAACACCAGAGGTGAACGCTCTACCACTGAGCCACCGCGGCCCCCAATGAGGTTGGAAGCTGGTCAGTCATGGCGGAAGGTGGCACATGCCATAGGAGTGGCACAAAGTGTGATTTCCCGATTGTGGAATCGATTTCAAACAACTGGAAGTGTTCGAAGAAGACAAGGACAGGGCCGTCCACTAGCAACTAAAGCCAGAGACGATCGTTATCTGTTGTTAACAGACCGTCGGAAACCAGAATACAACTCTGCTACCGCGAGCCTTCCGAACAACAACAGGACACATAATATCTACTCAAACGGTCCGCAATCGCCTTCGAGAAGCTGGTCTCTACGCACGTAGGCCTATGGTGTGTGTCCCATTAACTGTACGACACCGTGTTGATCGAAGAGCGTAGGCGGAGGAACATCGTGGGTGGGGACGCAATGAATGGGGCAATGTTTTGTTCTCTGACGAGTCTCGATTCAGTGTAGAGCCTAATAATCGACGGGTTTTCATCTGGAGAGAGTGTGGAACACGACACAATTCCATGTTTGTGCGAGTAAGATTCCAGTATCATAGCGGTGGACTGATGGTGTAGGCAGGAATCAGCATTGGTGAGCGTACTGAGCTCCACATCATCCAAAATGGCTCTTTGACGGCTCTCAGATATAGGGATGAGATCATGAAAACTCTTGTTCTTCCTTATGCTGGTGCCATTGGTGATTCGTTCCTTTTTATGGATGACAATACTTGTCCTCACAGAACTCGGTTAGTGGATGAGATGCTGATGGTATCGCTCGGATGAAGCGGCTAGCATGCTCTCCGGATCTCGTTCCAGTTGAGCATGTCTGGGATATGCTTGGCAGACGAATTGCCGCTAGGCCAGTAAATCCAACAACCATTCCAGAGCTGGAAGTCGTTCTTCTGGATGAGTGGCACAACATCCCCCAAGAACTCATCGATAATCTGATTGAATCCATGCCACGCAGGTACGAGGCTCTGTTGGCTATTTGAAGTGATCATATGACATATTAAGGAACAATCAGTGTTGTTGCTTTGCCTGTTTATGGGCAGTTCGAGAGATGCACACATAACCGTCTTGTGTCATGAGCCATGTGAACAAGGTTTTCCGTGCCCCAACACCAGTATGTGCCCCATTTTTCTAGTGTATCTTAGTGTATGAAATAGCTTGTGTTTGACTCATATATATCATACAAGAAGGAATGCTTTATCTTAAGGTCTTGTGTGATATTTCAGCTGAACCCCTAATTTTTTTGAGCATTATATATATATATATATATATATATATATATATATATATATATATATAGTGGCGGATTCAGGATATGATCAAGGGAGGGGCTAAACCATAGTTTGCAGTTTTATCCAGTGTAAAGCAGGATTGAAGCCCATTTTATGCAGTGTATACTTGAGTGTGAAGGGGGGGCTATAGCCCCCTTGGATCCGCCTGTGTATATATATATATATATATATATATATATATATATATATATATATATATATATATATATATATATATATATATATATATATATATGATCGAAAATGGCCTCGAATCCATACTCGCTGAGATGAGCAGAAGATGCCGTTTAAATCCACAAATTCAGCACCATTAGTACTCTAAGGAGGATGGTGACATGTAAAGATAATTGAAAATTATCGATATTAATGTCAAATTCATAGTTTTGGGGCTCCACAAGTTCATTAGTGACAGTTTTGGTGCCCTTTGTGTCCAAAATGAAACGTATTCTCCTCGTGCGAAGAACGGATATTCTGCTAGTCTGTAATAATAACTAACGAAAGTTTCAGTTAATATATTTCCCGCTGCTCAAATTTACTCACTTGTGCGGTATATGTGTGTAAAGTAGAATTAAAACCTGTTGCTTTAAGTATTTTTTCCGTTAGCGAAATACATTGTATATACAGTAGGACGTCGATAATCCTAACGTCAAAAATCCGAATGCGGTCCCTAGAAGCTTTTTACATTTTGTCTTAACGCTAGCGATAAACAAACAATAGCGTGTCCATCGACGTTATGAAGTCAGTGTTTTTACAAAAGTTCATTTATATGTAATTGTTTGTCATGTATTTTTATTTTTATTTTTTCTTAGGCCTATAAGTTTTAAGTGTGACTTACAAGAACAGTGTTATTTAGAGTACAAGCAAGTTCTTCAGAAACATTAAATGTAAGTAGCCTTACGTACGGTATTGTAATTACTGTATGTACTGAATAACCACTGTATCGATAGAAGAACATACCGTACAGTATGTAAGCCTAAATGGCATTTTCTTCGTCATTTTCGAAAATCCGAACAATTTGAAAATCCGAACACCTGTGGTCCCAATTAGTTCGGATTTTCGACTTCCCACTGTATATGTTGCAGACATGTTACAGCAAGTAAGATTACTAGCATCAGGCTAACAAATAGTTTTTAAACTACATTTTCCTGTTTTTGCCAATATTTCCGAACAAACTATTTTTTCTAATGGTTTCAAAATTTCCGGAATTTTACATAGAACAATCAAGATATCTCTATGAAATATATGTTTGATTTAACATATTAACTAAAATGATTCTGTGATTAAATGATGATTCTGATAATACCCAAATTTTCCGTTTTTTCCCCAGCTCGGAAAAACAGTAAAAACACTGTTTTTTTAACCCAAAATTCCCGGTTTTTTCACAGGCCTTCACAACACTAGTCTGAACACACACTCCTAACGATGGCGAATGTTAACACCACGACATCGGCAACTATAACTAAAATGAACACGTGACCATCGCCACTAGACCTTGGCACAATGGCAGAGCGTTGCATTGTCTGATGAATCCCGATATCTTCTTCATCATGACGATGTGAGGGTGCGAATACGTAGTGTTCATAGGGAACAGCTCCTTGACATCTGTACTGCGGGACGGAGACAAACTGGCTGCGGCTTAATTATTATCTGGGGAACATTCAGGTGAGCATCTATGTGTCTAATGGAGCTTGAGCAAGGCACCATGACGGCCGAGGTATCGCAATCTGCTTGCAGACTACGTACACCCCTTCATGACGGCCATGTTTCCCATCGGTAGTGGCATTTTTCGACAAGATAATGCACCATGTCGCAAGGCCAGGAGTGTGATGGAGTGGTTCGAGGAACACAGGAGCGAGTTCCAAGTGATGTGCTGGCCCCCAAACTCTCCGGATCTGAACCCAATCGATCACATCTGGGATGTAATTGAACGTGACGTGAGGGTGCATCACCCCCTCACCGGAATTTACGGGAATTAGATGACCTGTGTGTGCATATGTGGTGCCAACTCTCTCCAGCGACCCACCGAGGAACATTGCGACCATGCCAAGACGCGCTGCCGTTGTTATTCATGCCAAAAGGTGGATATACTAACAATTAGGTAGGTAGACATAACGGTCTGGCTGATGTGTGTGTATATTTTAACTCGTATATTTTGTCTCGACTCGAATTTCGAGACGTCTCGACTCGAATTTCGAGACGTCTCGACTCGAATTCGAGTCGAGTCGAGACAGAGACTGTCGAGTCGAGACACGAGTCGAGACAGCAACATATTTTCGAGTCGAGACAACATTTTCTCGAGTCGAGTCGAGACAGGCTTAAATCTCGACTCGACTCGACTCGAACGCATCCCTACTCGAAACGTTCGCAACACTGATCTGCGTTTAGCATCTCTTTTGTTTTTTATTTTTACTGTCATAACTTTGTCGTCAGGTTGGCACAGGTTAGCGTTCTCGTAAGGAGTTGATATTTCACTAATACGTGTTTACGGCCACATAGAATAGATTTCACGGGTGTGCGTATTGTAACTCGAAATTATATTATGTAAGGGACACCCTACTGTCTGTCTGTCGACAGGTATCAGAACAAAAATGTTAAGAGAAATCAAGAAGTGTTTTTTTTTTCAAACGATTTAGATTCACAAGATTAGTTCTCATCTTCTCCGTTAACCTGTTACTCAAACCGGAAGTGGCTGAAATTAACCATTTCCGGTATCAACGTTTTTCACCGTAGAACAAAAATTTTAATTGATTTCGTGAAGCTGTTATTTGCAATCGATTCATCGTCTCAAGAAACCATACAGTGGCCACCTGCAACACTCTCTAAACCGGATGTGGTTGAAGTTTAGTAGTTACACGGAAATTTACAATACTACATTTACTATTCAGCGTTACAAACTAAGGACCTTACAATATTACAAACATTCATAAACTTCCAAATACTGAAGGCTTCTACAAACGCAACTAGAAGGACGTGTTAATGCACATCGGAAATACCATATTATCGAATATTATGACCGTGATATGACATACTACAAACAAGTAGAACAAAGTTATAAGGGATCGAAAACCTTACTTTTTTTCAAAACGGTTTATTCTGAAAACGTACTTAGATAAGTACCATATCCAATCACATAGAGGTTTCCAATAAACGTAAAATTGCCTTCTTTTTTTTTTTTTTTTAAGTTTAATGCCCAAATGTCACACGATTATGCTCTGAGCCTAAGGGAGGCGACGATATGATAACGAATGAAATGATGGAATGAAGGAACTGGGAGAATCCCGAGAAAACAACATACACGCACCCACAAAGGCCAACTAGCGCAGGCTGGGATCGAACAGGATCCCCACGCATATGAAGTGAGTGCTCTACCATTAAGCCACCGTGGCCCTCTTTTTATTCAAGTTTCTTCGCGAGGAAAATGAGAGAGGAACAGAGCATCAGACGCTAACTGAAAACAAGTGAAAATAATAGCTGCTTCTGTCTCTCCAATGTTTAAAAGCTAGAAACTTTTGTGTCAGTTTGCAATTTCCACCACAAGATCCAGTATCTGCAACTCTGCATCACAGCTGCTATTACCAGTCATTTTGATATGCTGAGTATCGCCCGAACCAGACTAACGATAGACACACATTAGGCAAGATGCTGAAATATAATTGAGTTAGGGAATCACTTAAGTACATGTCTAAATCTCGAAAATGCAATCATTCGTAATGTTTCACGAATTTTGAAGAAATAGTTTTTGGACAAATTTTAAGATTTTACAATAATAAAGATAAGAATAATAATAATATCACTTATTTTTTCGACATATCTGAATGAAACAAATTTTTTGTTGCGCTTCCATTCAATCATTAATTGTGGATGATTTGTATCTGCTGACAAATGATCCCAGCTTGCTCAGCTGCATAATGAAGTTTTACAAATTCAAATAAAAGGTATGGGCCACTGTACTAAATTTCCTAGATCCAATTTCTTGAATTAAATCACGTTTTGCTGCAGTTACTATTGAAATACCAATCTGTGGCATACGAAGAAAATTATTACGTATTTCTGGAAAACTTGGTCTGAAGAAAACTCACTCCAAAACTAAACTAACCCCTTGTTGATATTTTCATAAGAGGTAATTTACGCAATGGTATACGGTTATTAATAAAATATTAATTTATGAATACAGTCTCATCAAAATCACATGATCGTACTTCACGAAACCATGCGATAAGTAACCACACCTTGTGGATGAGTGAAACATGAACAAAATCGGCCAGCAATAAATAAATAAATAAATAAATAAAATAAAAATTCTTTGAAAAGTAAACTAACCCTTGTGGATTTTTTCAGGGTAAATGAATTACGCTACACTGTCAAATTATTAATGAAATATGAATAAATTCAGCTGAGTAGTTTTTGAGAAAACTACCCTACTATCTGAATGGTGGAAGGTTTCTTTGAATAGTAGTCCTTTCTTATGCATTATCTTGGAATGTGCTGTCAAAGAACATCAAATAATGACTCAAGCACCTTTTATTACGACTATATTATAAAAGTAAATGAATTAACAATTTCACACTTACCTTGTTTAATTCTTCTATCCTTCGTATTTGATAGGGTGAAGTGGAAGAAGTTTCAAAGTACACGTAATCTACAAAGAAGTAAACAAGAAGCATTAGCTAACATAGAACCTTTTACCACATTTCTTCTTTATACATGAGAAAACATTACGAAGTATTCATAGGATTTTTGAAAAAAAAAAAAAACATTAAAGTTAATGCCGGGAACGCAGGAAATCAACTATGGTTTCTAACTAGGTGAACGAATGTCCTACAGCTAAGCTTCCAGCCACGCGGACAATTTTCAATGTGTTATTTATTCCTTGACTGTCAAAGAATCAGATAATTTCTGATTATTTATAGCAGTGGCAATTACTTCATCAGGCCGTTGAAGTAGGCAAGAATGATAAAGGGTTTGGTATTCTTTGGGATAAGTTTGAAGAAGTTACATCGGAGATTAGGAATTGAAAGGTTCGGAGCAGGACGTTTGAGCGCGGCCATTTGGGCGCAGACGTTTAGGAACGGCCGTTTGGGCGCAAAGCCGTATATCTGAATAGGTTAATTTACTTAAATGGGTTATAATGTATTTCATACTTGGAACCCGGATGTCCACGCACTAAGAGATTCGAAAATAGGCAATAATATCACAAAAATAAACAAATAACTGCACAACTTAAAATATTCAGAAAGGTGAAATTTCATCCCAATTTTCTTAACAAAGTTATCTTCAAAAACTAAATTTTCGTTACATTATAGTATGTCCCATGGTAAACAATCACTGAAAGTCTCAGTTGCATTAAATGTTTGGTTTAGTTCTAGTAAATTTTTGTATAACGCAGAAAGAAAAAAATATACGAGTCTAATTATTTTGTTTCTAGAATAATATATCCTAATTTCAGGAAAATCGGAGATCATGATCAACATTTTTTTTTTTCAACACGAATCTGTATTGGACTGAAATAAAATTTGCTGTAGGCATCCTATGACACCCCAAAATAAACTTCAGTGAAGTTACCTTTATATCATCCCTAACGTAAAGGAATAGGCATTTTGGATATTCATAACTTCGTAGCTATTCATAACATTGTATTACTGTTTATTACTATATTTGCAACAGAGAAAATTGGAAAGGAAACAACAGTGAAATATAATTTAGATATTGAACAATTTATTTTTGTCTTGTGTTACACTAATCATGACATCATCATTCCACGACGGAATTATGGGCCAAACCCCGCAAATATTCTACAGTCAACAGTTTCAAAATTCTGTACAATACAACGAATTCTTTCATCTGTCTGAATATATTTTCTTCTTTTCTTGGGCGACTCTTTTCGAAGCATTGCCTCGTACAGTAAGTAACGCTTTTTTAAGTCTTAAGTTCATCAAACGGTATGTAACGCTGTGTCCTAAGTTCATCAAAAAAGCGCCAAATCGACGGATGGCCCATTTAAAGCCAGTGTTATCAGGAAATTTCCCGCAAAACGCGAAATTCTTAGCACTGGCAGGAATGCGGTAAATTCTGGTTAGAAATGGGAAATTCTGTCAACTTGTCTGCTTTTCATGTCATCTCTTTCTAACTGCTTGCGTACATGGAATAATATGTCGAAAGGTCAAAAGAATCACAACAGCAAGAAATGTTTATAAACCAAACCAAATGGAACTGATAGTTAATCGCGCCAATATCCATTTTCTGCGAGAAGAAAGAAGGGAGAGAGGGGTTTATGGCCCTCTGCTTACTATATTTGTTGAGAATACGCGACAAAACGTACCACTTACCCTGAGGGCTGCTTGTGAAGGGTTTTCTAAAAACACTTTAAATAATCACAAGCGACAAAACGTACCACTTGCCTGGAGGGCTACTTTCGAAGAGTCTTCCAATCAGCCATCAAATAATGACAGGCGACAAAACGTACCACTTGATAGGACGGTATATAAGTATATATATAAACCGGCCAAAAAACGGTTAAAAGTTGAACAGATTGGTGGTGAGAAAAGTACCGATTCACGACCAGGACCATGCTTGCAAGATTCTCGGAACACCAAGACCATACCTGCAAGATTCTCGCCAGACCAAGACCAGCACGAATCTTGCACATGCTCTATTTCAATATTTGCTGATTTCCATTTCGCTTTATCCAGGCTTTGGACTGGCAAAGTAACTATATAATCAATATAGCTACTTTGGCGTGTTTATAACCAGCTGTGGCTAAGCTATCGTTAACTTTTTGTTTTTTCATTATATTTACATCAGCAGCGAGAATGTTTTGGTCTATTGTCATTTCAGAAGATTGTAGTAGTTTATTCCAGTTTCTGCATGTAAGCTATTGCCTTTAAGCAAGAGACTTCCATTTTCTTCATAATGGCGCTTCACTGTCCTTTCAAGGCGTTCATCATACTTTACGTACTTCTTCTTCCTTTTGGAACTTCGAATGTTTAACTCTGACCTCAAAAATGCACAGTGTGATCTCTCGGCTTCTTCTCTCAAACAAATAATGACTTCTTTAACGCGCGGGTTTGGTCTTCCTAGGAGTGTGTTCAGCCGGTTGTTCCAACCCTCTACGACATTTGTAGTTCGGTGTCGTTTATTATTACAGTTCCACATTGTTACTGGAATGTCCTCGTTTTCCAATCAATTATTTACAAATAATTGAAGAAAAGAGTTAGCTTCGTTGATTCTGGGGCTTCCGAGTGTATTTCCAGGCAGCCATCGTACACTTCCTCTGGTTTTAAAAAGGCCATAGCCGCACACATGCGTATATGCAAACGGATTTCCTCATTCTGTCGATACTCCACCGAAAGTCGTATCTCCTGAACTTTCCTCCAAAGATATTTCTTAAAATGGAAGAAGCATCCACTGATTTCTATCGAACGAAGATATGGACGACGATTCAAAATCCACGTTCACTATTTCTGGTTTCCACTCCGGAACAGACTGAAGGATGAGTCGAAAGAAACGAATATATGTCTCTTTATTCTTATTGGGTAATAAAGCAAACACTACCAGATTGTTGTTAGTTTCTTCATACGTACTGCCAAAATCTGCATGGATACTGTAAATCTAAGAAAACTGTTTACTAGAGAACTTGAAAGTACCACCCATGAAAAAATGATTAAAGCGTTTCAAGCTTTCTTAGCCCTTATCACCACAAAAAATTATAATTCTATTTTCTTCTCCGTTGTCAGCTAACAGAAAAGAAGTACCGTCAAGCATCTTGAGTGTTCCTTCTTCGAGCGTTATGCTCGCCGCCTTGTACTCAAAGGGTTAACCTTGCCCAGGGACCTTTGAGTCAAACACCAGCTTTCGGGCAGAACACCTTCCATGGGATTACGTCTTAAGGACAGGACCATCAGTTTAATGGTACGCTCCTTTACCGACAATATGTTCGAAATAGATTCTAACTCGGGACCCCTTGATTACAAGGCAACGAGCGTGCATAGATAAACACTAAATTTATGCACATGAGCAGCATGGATAAACACTTCACACTGAATCAATCTTGAACACATCATCATATATTATTCACAATTTCGATTATTAAATACAACTACATTTTATTATAACTTTTAATATGTACGACAGTGACTTTAATGCGAGATGCTTCTTTATGCAGCAGTGAATATAATACTAAAAGTGAATGTAATACTATTTTGAAGTACAGATGTATAATATAAAAATTACACTAACCTTTGTCATGTAAGTCGCCTAGTATGTCATTGTAAACTCTCGTGATTGACGTGTATTCTTCTCAAGCCATTTTTTCGCCTCTTGTATACGCTTTTTCACATCCAGCTAGGAATCGTTCAGGGCTCCACAAATGTGGTCACTAGACGGGACACTAACCACTTCATTGTCTTTTGATTTGATAAAAACGCAAAACTTGCTAGATCGTTGTCTTTGGCAAATCCACATACAATATAATTTTGAAAAAAATCTGTGCTGTAACTTTTTTTGCTTTTTAATTTTCTGTTTGATATATATATATATAGTGGCGGATCCAGGATATGATCAAGGGAGAAGTTAAACCATAGTTTGCAGCTTTATCCAGTGTAAAGCAGGATTGAAGTCCATTTTATCCAGTGTATCTCTGAACGTCAAGGGGGGAAGCTACAGCCCCCCTTGGATCCACCTGTATATATCTTTTCTGCTTACACTAGAATGACTGAACGTGCTGTAGAACACTTAATGTAGTCCCATTTATTATACCGTACCTCACGTCTTTGCTACTCTATATACTGCTCCCCATTTTGGTGAAAAGTATGTATTATCCGAAATTGGTTAGGTTTACATTAAGTAGGAAAATCGGAACTCTACTGTATTCAAATTTTAACAGGGGGCGCGGTGGCTCAGTGGTAGAGCGTTCATTTCCGGTGCTTGGGGTCCCTGGTTCGATCCCAGCTCGCGCTGTGTAGACTTTGTAGTGGACAAACACCGTGCTCGTGGGTTTTCTCGGGGTTCTCCCACTTTCTTCATTCCACCATTTCATTCGTTTTTCATCATCACCGTCTCCTTTAGCCTAACCGCCACAACCGTGGAACGTAAAGCTTAAAGATTCCATTTTCATTTCAAATTTTAACAGCCCTAGTGTATATCGTAAAAACATTCTCCACATCCTGCACACTCTTCTTAGATGCTACAAAATTCACGTTGTACATACCCCATCAAATCACCAAGGTGCTACGCTGTCCAAGTGCTATGACTTGCTGCGTCGTTTCAAGGGGAAAGGCGACAAGCCCTTTTGGACGGATTGTCTATATGGATAGAACCTAAACTCGCTCGTATGAACCATGCTTGAAGTGGCAACCCATCCTCGTTGCTTCTCCACACAACGCAGAACGCACGTGCTGGTGTGAAGAACGATGTTTATTGTGATATACGACACCAATGAGATAATCCTGCACCATTCCCTATGTCAGGAACAGACTGCTGATGCAGCCTACTACTACAATTTTTTGCAACATTGTCTTCATTCTGCACTCAAGATAAAACTATGGCGTTGCTAACAGTATCATCTTGCAAGACAACGCTACGTGTCGCACAGCTAACCAGCGAAAGCAGGTACTCAAACATTCGTCGTATTCCCTAGATATAAGTCCGCGCGATTACAACCTCTGCGCACAGATGAACCACTTCAAACCATGAAGCATTACGACGAAGAGAAGCCATTACTTGTACTACGGAGCATCGAATCTGCTACATGCCCTGCGAAACATCAATGGTTCGTTGGATCAGAGTTTAGCGTTATTTTCACCACCAAAGTTATATGAAACGTGAACCTACAGCTTAACGTGGGATCAGGCCACGGAACCGACTCTCCCGCGCTGAAGACGCGTACAATAGCCATATAGCCACGAGGGAGCTTTTGCGAAACATTGACAAAAACGGAGGTGCTGATAGTATATGACGCCTTCTGCAGATATATTTAAGGTAGTAGACACAGACAACAAATATACTGAAGCAAACAAATATTTACTCTTTTAATAAAGCCATGTAAGAACTAGAGCAATACTGCCACGACTATTTTGAGGTCCTATAACATTCTTCACTGACCCGGGTCGGGTGTTCACTACTTACTTCGAATACTTTCCTCAAACCATTTTTGAAAACTCCTTGATTTAAATTCCGAAAATACGTGGTGAGATTTATGAAGATTCGTAAATAAATTCTGCTCAGAACGTTTAAATTACATACAAGGGAGATATGCGAATCGTGACAGCTAGATATTTATGAAATTTGGTACCCTGACTAATTGTGGATCGCTAAATCATCGTAATGATAGTCATTCGGTTCGGAAATGTCTTGTTTACCCGTATAATACATATACTACGCAGTGACCGGGTGAGGCTGTGCTGAGATATACCCCAAAAACGCCGGAAAAAGACAGAAAATAAAAAACCTGTGCAGGTAATCTGATACCTATAGGGCAGGGACATGTGATCAATAATAACACGACAGTAGTGTCACACAAGCAGTGTTGCCACCCCAAATTCAAATGTATATTTTTCAAATAGAACGTATATTATTTTATCGCATTAAAACAACTGACATAAAACATGAAAAAAATAGTGTTTGCCACAAAAACCGGTTTTTCGGTTTTCGCGTTTTAAAAGGAAAACCGAAACCGTTTTAAAATGGTCAAAAACCGGTTTTCGCGGTTCGGTTTTTCACCGAAACCGGTTTTCTCTCTAAAAAAAAAGTGGTTCGATTTTTCACCGGATCCGGTTTCGGTTTTCTTCAACACTGGTTCTTTTTTTTTTCTTTTCAAAAATTGTTTTATTTCTGATCAGAATAGTGTTTCGTTGTTCTCTGGAAACCGATTCCTTTTCCACAGAAATAGTTTTATGTATTTATCAAAAGTTTTCACCGAAACCAGTTGGAAAAAACAGAAATGTCGCTTTTTCGGATTTCGGTTTATAGAAAACCAGTTTCCGGTTTTTATAAAAACCGATTTTGCCCATTCCTAGAAAGAAAGTAAGCAAAAGGCAGGTTATCAGTGTTGCCAAATAAAGGAAATATGAGGCTCTAAAGTTGAAAAATTATGGGGACCGTACAGAGAAACGAACACATGTACAACAACAACAAGACTGCATAAGGAACAAATGTGCAGTAGGGAGTAAACCACAGCATGTACAGCATCCAATGACTAACAGGTTTGATAGAGGATTCAGTCAAACAAGGACACATGTTAGAGTAGCCATGGAAGTAGTAGTCCCATGCGACATAATGCGGCAATGTAAACAGATGTGTTTTTTTTTTTTTTCTGTTGCGCAGCAATTCCAATGGCGTTTGTGTGGGATTGATATGTCAAGCCGTTCCCGAGAACAAGCAAACGAACTGTCTTGGGATTGCAACACTGCATAAAAACCTTCATGCCTTCCGAACTATAGAAACGACGGCGTAGCACCTGAAAAGATTACAGAAAAGCTGTAGCACGGAAGGTAACAAACCTATGACAACAAAGTACAGTACAGCGTCGATTATCTGAAGTAATTGGGGGACATGGGTGTTCGGAAAACTGGTTTGTTCGGATAATCGAACTGTACTGTACTGTACTGTACTGTACTGTACTGCACTGTACTGGACTGGACTTCTACAGCCAGTGCCAAACCGACAGAAGTGTGCTGATTGTTGAAACAGCGACTGGCGGCTTGGCCGGCTAGCAGCGCCTTATGAAGGCCCCATTAGAAGCAATGTTCTGCCAGCTGTGGCTCAGTGAGGCGACTACTGTGGGAAACTTGGTTTGGGAGTGAGGGGGATGATGGATGGTAGGGTGGGAGAGTAACAGGTGCGAGCGAGTACACAGTTCGGTTAAGCGGTCGTTCGGATGACCGACGTTCGGATAATCGACGCTCTACTGTACGTCAGAATCGATTTTCAAAGATTACTGACCTGTGATAGGTGTCAGTCAAGGGTATAGGAAATGTTAACATGTGAGACAACGATGAAGACTAAACACACTGCATTCAGGTTAACAATAATATACAGGCGCAAAATATTTAAACATAATCCGCCTTATGCAGAGTCGTTTTGACATATGATTAGTGTTATACTAAACACCTGACTACTGCAAGAAACATATGTTAGTCGAACTCTTTAGCATGTCACTAATCACACGTCAAAACGACTCTGCATAAGGCCCAATACATCTATATACGCAACAGAAAAATCATAGATAGTGTAGCAAAATACATACATTTCTCGCCCTAGCCGCACACTTGATGTGAAGGATCAAGCCCGTTAGTCACTGGATGCTGTGGTTTACTCCCTACTTACATTTGTTCCCTTCGCAGTCTTGTTGTTAAACATTTGTTCGTTTCTTTGGACGGGCCCCACAATTTCTCAATTTTAGAGCATTGTATACCTTATTTGACAACACTGATAACCCACCTTTTGCTTAATTTCTTTCGCGTTTTATGCTAATTGTTTTAATGCCATAAAATGGTATACGTTCCATTTGAAAAACTAGAATTTGTGTTGGGGTGGCAATACTGCTTGTCACACTACTGCCCTGTTCTTGGTCACGTGTTCCCCTTCCATAGGTATCAGGTTACCTGCACAGGTTTTTCATTTTGTCTTTTTCAGGCGCTTTTGGGGTATAACTTGGCACAGTCTCACCCGGTCACTGCGTGATATTTGTATTATACGTAGCGGGTAAACAAGGCATTTCCGCACCGAATGACTATCACCACGATGATTAGCGATCCACAATTAGTGAGGGTACCAATTTCCATAAATATCTAGCTGTCACGGTTCGCAGACGTCCCTTGTTAGTAAGAATCAGTAGCTTGGAATCCCATACCGATCAAGTACTGAAACTACTCATTCTCGATTTTAGTTTTTTAAATTAAAACAATAATAAATAAATAAATAAATAAAAATGAAAATGACCGAAATGTATCATAAACAGCTGCTAATACGAAGTTTAACGTCAGTTCAACAACAACGAATAACTACAGTAAAATCTGTCTATCCTGGTCACTATCGGTTCCACTGTAAGGTGGCCAACTTACAGAAAATAAATTATTTTTGAAACTAAAAGTATTCTAGACCGTAATAAGCACTTTTAATAGTTACTAACTATTATGTATGTATTATTTTGTACTCTATAAATAATATATGGTAACATTTATTTCTGGAAAATAAAAATATCCTATAAATCCGATAGTTTTTTCTAAATTTCCTGCACGCTCCCAAAGAGAAGAAAGGGTTTAAAGACGTGATGAAAACCAAAGGATATCTGAATCCGTCTGCACTGAACTACGAAATGGTCTTACAGTAAAGAATATGAATGGAAAGCCTTAACGGCATTAATCTATTTACACTCTACCAACAAATCATAAAAGCAATAAGGAATACTTCAATTTGCTATATTTGTGGACAAATTACTTTCAATTCCCAAAGTTGTCTCGTTTTTCTCTTCCGTTTACTGACCTGGAACACAGCAGTAAAATAAGTTCTCGAACTGTTTCAAAAAAATAAGGATTACGCGGTTTCTCACATACAACGGTGAATTTAACATTAGCAGCATAGTAGCAACATTGCTTCAATGCGGCAGAGTAATAAGTAAGGAATGTCTAATGGGAAAATGCAGGTTCCATAGGAAGCAGATTAACAAAAGGTAGGTGTTCGATTTAGAAAGGTGGCGAAGTTAACAGGTTTTACTGTACAATACTCATTCGATCACAGAAAATCTAGAAGCTGACTCGTTAGTTACGCCGATTACAACGCTTTGAAACTGTGTAAGTTACTTTAATGCAATGAAACTAACGAAACACTTTTGCTTAAAGGATGTGCCATTTAGTTGTTTACATAATAATAATAATAATAATAATAATAATAATAATAATAATAATAATAATAATAATAATAATAATAATAATAATAATAATTGTACATTATATATCACTAAAAAAAACATATAATACGTTGAATCAAGGTGCGCTATATCTTTACTTTCAAATTCCACGTTATTTTATTGAAGAGAGCGTAGCGAGCTTCCACTATTTAACTCAATCAGCATTTGTGTGTTTCCATCTGTCGTTTCACGGTAATTTTCGTAAAACTTTCCCGATTTTATGGAACTTGGTATGCACCTTCTGAAATATACCTGTTATTTGGAGTTGCAATCCATGAAGAACATGGATGTAAAAGGGAATCAAATAAACCAAATTCGGCAAATTTGCAATGTAAACTACGTAAAAATATTCGATTTTGTGTACAATTTATGTATGCTACTCTAAAGATCCCCACAGCTGCAAAGAACGAAAGGGTGAATTTACTCTCTTTTACAACTTTAAAAATACATTCATGATCATTCTCGTACTACAAAACGATTTGATTTTAACGTAATTTTTGAAGTTTATCAATTATACTCTTAGTATAAGGTTAAAATCACCGAAGAATAAATGAGTGCCTTAATCTTCCCACCAATCTTTCTAAAACGTTCTAATGATAAGTTTCCCTCAATCTTTCTAAAAACGTCCTTATGATAACTTTCGTAAAAATTATTCGGTTTATAGATTTTTTTTTATAAGCTTTCCCACAATTTCCAATATTTGGGATTAAAATTAATCAAGAATGAGCGATGAATTTATCCTCTCAGTTGTGGGTCAATCTGGATGCACGATGGCGTACAATCATTTCAAATTCTTGAATGTAAAATCAATCGGCGAAAACTTTAGTAAAACTTATTCAATTCTGTCAACATGGTGCATATGTTATTGAAGTTTTAACACAATTCGCACCGCTTGCAGTTGAAATCTGGCAAAAATGACCACTCAAATTATCCCTTCATCTATTAATTAAAAAAAAAACTGCGATAACTGTCGTAAACAGGAGAGGCTGGTTTAAACTAAACTAAATAAATTCAAGAGCAAAAGAGCCATAAATCGTGTGAATTCATGAAATTTCCTCATATCTGAAATGATCTGGAAGAATGTTTCCCACTCTGTGGTCCGTGGATCCCGGCAGAAGGAGAGGTGCGAAAGACTGAAGAGGAGTCCGCGGATCATTTTATTGTCATTAGCTAAGTTTCAACCAACTGAAAAAATATATATATATATACTAAAAGATAAAGGAAGAAATAACAAAATTCCCAACCTAGAACGACAGATCCATCACATTAGGTAAATGTTAAATTCATCATATTAGACATAAACTAATTTGCTGAGCAAAACTATATATTTTCATTAAAATGCAACACGTGTTACAGTTTCGCCAACTAACTCTTTGGCGAATTTTAATGAAAATATATAGTTTTGCTCAGCAAATAATTAGTTTATATTTAATTATAACAAAGCAAAGCTTCTACTTAAGGAAAATATCACATACCAGGTTTAACTAGTCGCATTTTCTTCGAATATTTGCATTTATTTCCATTTATGACTGTATTGCCATAAGTGACACATTTAGTGTTGTGAAGTTGGAATTCATCATTTTATTTTAATGATATGTAAAATATATTTTAAAAAATCAATTTTGATTTCACGGAGGACCGCGGAGAATCAACAGTCGCTACAAAGGTTTTGCAACATCAGGAAAACTGAAACACGCTAATCTGTATTTTTTTCTCACACATTGCGAACTGAGGAGGCATGAATGTAAATGCTTTATTAAAATAAAAATTATGCATATGTATGAATGATTGAGACTTCTTTTCTGACTCGTTGAACTAACCTGAATTAAATTAGGTCTTTTGTACTCAGTAGTCTTTTGAAATTGTCCATTATTTTAATAACGTGTGTAACTCTGTGCAGTGATTTCATTTGTGGAACTGTGTACTTTTTGTCCTTCTGAAGTAACTCTCAAAATATTCATAAGTATGTAACATCAATACAACGTATATTTATCAGATGCCCACCGTGGATACGTCGGTAGACTCATCGCCTTTGTAATCAAAGGATTCTGCATCCGAGTCAGAAGGGAGAACCATTTGTGCAAACCGAATAGTGGTTCTGACATAACTGTAGGCTTAGGGTTGTCAGATTTTTTCCAGAGAAAGGGGGAAGATTTTACGATTTTAGGGTAAAAAACAGAAGATATATATATGATACAGCGAATTTACATATCACAAACATATATGGTTCACATAGTAACGCAGAATAATTTTGATTGGAAACTGAGGCAGTTTCATTAAAAAACAACTGCTACACATAAACCCTTCCCACAACAAGTGGGAGATTCCGCGTTAGGCCACACGTCCTCGTCTCATATAACCTCGGTGCTTAAAAAAGAATACACTCAAATCCAATCAACCAAGTATACTACCCAAATCTTTGTTGTCTTTCTACTGTATCTGAATGAGGATTACATCTTTTAACAATTCCACATTCTTTTTTATACGTTCAAATATACTTGCGGGACATAGGAGGGCCATTGCAAAAATCATGGCAACTATTTTTTTTTCCTCGAAAATGGTGAATTATTTTTAAAACATGCAAATGGAAGGTTAGTTCATATATAAACATTACATGTAGGAGATGGTTGAATACACATACCACCACAAAGATACAGCACGAGAAAAAAAGACTTTTTTTTTTCGTTCCAAAAGTGTTACAAACTATATGCATTCCATGGCATTAGGAGTCTCCCCAAGAATTCACAAGATGGTAGGGACTCCAAGATGTCATAGGTACGCGTTCTTGCCCTGTACTATTTTGTACTGTTGCAATTGACAGTAAAACACGTTTGAAACGAAAAAAAAATCGTCTTTTTTCTTGTGCTGTATCTTTATGGCAGTGTGTATCTTCATCCATCTCCCTATATGTAATGTTTCCATATGAACTAGCCTTCCATTTGCATATTCAGAATTTTTTTCATTCGTTACCATTTTCGAGAAAATTAATAGTTGCCACGGCTTTTGCAATGGCCCTCGTATGTACACAATTCACAAGCACTTGGAATTCTGCTTTCATTAGTTTAGAGTACCTTCTGTTCCTCACATCGGTATATCATTATCGACTGAAACTGCGATATAATCGAGACAATGTTAACAGATGACAAAGCCAATTTACTCTTAATCATAAGGTTGGGGTGCCGGCTAGATACGAAGTAGGTAAAATGCAACTCGTTGTATTTTCTTTCTGAATACGAAGTTACATCGCTGGGTTGAGCTGTTAACAGTGTGTGAGAAATCAGTTCCTTTATTTAAAAAAAAAAAAAAAAAAAAAAAACTAAGAAAAACGTATAAAACATTTTTAAAATGTCCAAGATTATGATCTTAATTTATTCAAAAACGGAAGAAATAGTTTTAAGGGGAAACTAAAAACTTATAACGTGCCAGAAAAACGTAAAATTACGGGAAAAACGTAATATCTGGCAGTACTATTTAAGTTGTTGTTCCTGTTCTTCATAGGCCTGTTGTTGCATAAGGATATTCATATGTAGTCTAAATATATAAATTAAATCTATTTAAACCCACAATATTACTTTTTTTTTTTTTTCAAATCATGGTTTCTGACAACCCTATTCATAAAAGAATCATTCAATTTTAGTGAAATATAGCATAAATTTTTCTGAGGATTCTCAATCGTCTTTACTGCTACGTGTTAAAATGGATCAGTATAAAGGAGTGTACCCTGATTTTAAATAAAATATGTTCCGTGGAAATTCCGAAAAAAAAAATAATAATTCGTTTTTTATAAAACATGTGTGTTTTGTGCGAGATCACAACTTACTAAGCTCTATTCCACATACGCTGATAAGTAATCAAAACGAACTCCCCACCACTTTGCCACTGCAGAAAGGGGAAACAGGTTCTTGATCATGTCAAGGAGAAAAAAATTTCATAATACATAATCGTGTCACATTTAAATCGATAACCGCTACCAACAATAACTATATTTAATTTGTTATTTTTTAAACAATACTGGTTATTATTTATGCATTAAAGATTTGATTTTAATCGTGTTCTTAATTTCAATTACTAAAAATTAAGAAGTCAATCGCCACAGTTAATTTTAATGGTTCTTTTATTTAAGAGTTGGAAAGGTTGAGAGGAAATCAATCATGTCGTGTTTTATTTTTGATTCAAATTTCAAATAAAGTAGCCTTTTGGATAATCGAATGTATAGAACATTGACATGTGCCAAAAGAAGAATAAATTTTGCGTGTATAAATATAACATACACAATTGTGTGTGTAATTCGTACAAATATGATTATAGTGTATTTTCACTGGTAAAATACAGTAGGACGTCGATAATCCGAACGCGGTCCTTAGAAGTTTTTTACATTTTGTCTTAGCGCTAGCGATAAACAAATAATAGGATTGTCCGTTGGCGTTCTGTGCGGTCAGTGCTTTTACAAAAGCTCATTCATATGTA
Source organism: Thermobia domestica (assembly GCF_964235325.1). Classification (NCBI taxonomy): domain Eukaryota; kingdom Metazoa; phylum Arthropoda; class Insecta; order Zygentoma; family Lepismatidae; genus Thermobia; species Thermobia domestica. The sequence goes on from NC_137464.1 coordinate 64,023,053, forward strand.
ATTGTCTGTCATACATGTTTTTATTTTTATTTTGCCTTAGCCTATACAAGTTAAGTTTTAAGTGTGAGTTACAAGAACAGCGTAATTTAGTGCAGGTTCAGGTTCCTCAGAAACACTAAATGTAAGTAAGTCTTACGTACGGTATTGTAATTGCTGTATCGATAAAAAAGCATACCGTACAGTATGTTAAAGCCTAGATGGCATTTACTTGGTTATTTTCGAAAATCCGAACTATCGGTGGTCCCAATTAGTTCGGATTTTCGGCTTTTTACTGTATTCCGTTATTTTTGCTCTTAGCGAAGAGAATATTCATAATGTCTTGTAATTTTTTTTTTTTTTTTTAAGTCAAATGTGAAAATGTCTGTTTCTTAGAGTATTGTACAAGACGTGTTCTCTTTTTCTTTAACTTTTAAATCACTTGAGGTTCAGCTCTTATCATGCCAGTGTTTTGATACCATCCATACAAATTACATTTGATTTAGATTGCATATTATCGTATGAATACTGGAAAAAACCACATTTGCCTCAGCCATCGTTTGTCATTCTATCATTACCTCACCACTCCCAACTACCAAATAAATAATAAATGTTCAATTAACATTTGTTACATTAATAGGTGGCAACTTATCTCACTAATGCAGATTTATATAACGAGTGTTTTATTACTATTATGAAAGTTTCAACTAATTCTTCAGACAAATACGTCGGTGTACGAGAACTGATGGTGGAAAGAGGAACACCAAAATTCAGGGTTATTAGATGGTGTGCGTGAGCATGGTGTAGAAAAAAATTCCTATCAGCTTACCTGAAATGAGCCACAGTAAGCTTGGGATTGAAATAAGAGACAAAGGGGAGAGGATCGCTACTTCCTACAGTACACATCATCACCAGTTTATTTATTTGCAGGAATTAAGTGACGGGAATACCTGCTGCATGTTACAGCTTTCCATTTTTTTTTAACTCAAAAACTGTTAATTTATCCATTAAAAGTTGCATATATCATACACAGAGTACTGTAAAAACTGATTTTTGTAATTGTAAAACTTGGACTAACAGAGACTCTTGAATCGTCAAAAACAACTTAAATCAAAGGTTCTCGAATTGTATGTCGTGACGCCCTGAGTTATCCAAGCAGCGCGAATACCTCTCAACATCACATCTGGCACGTCCTACGGTAGACTGTGTATCGTAACTGGTGCCTATAGAACTGGCAAAACGTTATGTGGGCTGTTGAGTCACGAATTTAGGGTTTAAGGAAGAACATGAAATAATATACTTTCATTGTCAACAAGTCACAATGCAGATTGTTTGTTGATGTTTTTATAAGCATGTTAATGACCGGTAATCGTTATGCTGCACAATTTAGTAACACCATTTTGGGCAATATTGACGAAATTTGTGGACTGGATTTACCCAATTGTTCTCTTGGGGATAAAATACACATGCAATCGTTTGTCGGCATACGTTCAGGATGTATTTAATGATATGAATCGGGATGTTCAATGCATGATTCCAAAATACATAGATTCTCATCAAGGATCGAACGAATACCATGCATACACAAATAATATGCTAACCGCTAGGATACAGGGGTTGTAAAAAGAAACAAGAAAACCTTTGGTCTTCATTTCTTTCTTTCTTTTTAACGTTATTGTCATGCAACCTACAACAGAGTTCTAATTTCCGTTTGTAATATAAATGGACTGCTGGCACCTGATGGTGTACAGGCTGGCTTGTTTTCACTTTGTACTATGATTTCTACATTATATCAATTAAGTCTTTTAAAATATTATAACTCGTAGAAAAGAATATTTATTATCCACACTCCAGTGTAAAATTAAAAAAAAAAAAGGTTAAATATTCAAAATCAATTATCAAAATTATTTCTATTGGGATCAGTCAACGATGTTCATCTTCCAGTGTCTACGGGTCAAAAGTTCATTCACAATTAACAACAGAAATTATCTATCTATCTATCTATATATATATATATATATATATGTATGTGTGTGTGTGTGTGTGTGTGTGTATTTTGAACTCATAGCAGTGTATAATCAGACTGAAATATGAAATAATAAACTCAAGCCTTACCTTCGATTTTTACCCTTTCTGCTATCACAGCTAAGAACTCAGACTGCTACTCTTACTACAGGTTTGCACAACATATATCTAAAAATTTGTTTATTTCTACTAACTGTAAGTAACAGAGAAAGTTTGTGACTGGATTGTGGAATTTTTATATCCAATGTAAATTTCAAATTTCACACGAGTCTTACACCCCACCCTACCCCAATTATTTTATCTTAATGGATTATACTTTCCCTCAAAGCTGCGTTCATAAATTAGTACACTGAAACCTCAATTTGAAACGTATTTTTGATATAAGAAAAACAAGAAACTGAAAAATCAATTTTGGATAATTTCTGAAATCCACTAGCAGCACTGCAAAAAAGGGTTCGCCCATTAAAACGAAATATGACAAATCGTATGGAAAAACATAACTAAAATGTTGGCTCTTCTATTTAGAGACCCAAGTGATGACGCCAACTTTAATTTGCTGGGAGGACGTGGGGATGGGGGAATTAAAGCTTGTTGTCTTTGAGTACTGTAAAGAACAGTGTTATATTACTTGACCACATTACAATACATGTCTGGGAACACCTGCCCCCCTTGCCCCCTCCCTTCTCTGGCGTCGTCACTGCAGAGAATCTAGAGCGTACCATGGACATTCAATTGAACACGGTTATTTTCCCGATAAAACTCAAACATTATTTGACACTTGTGTATGTCTTCTGGAAACCTTATGGTCTGTGAAATAATAATAATAAACATCTATTTCTTATATCGTCCATTAGGTGGTAATACTTCACTTGGATTCCGGAATTAAACTCATCAACTAAACAAACGTTTCTCATTACTCTAAATAAAATTAACTGATCTTAAACTCCACATATCCCAACATAAATGACCTGTCTCCTTAATATTTTATTTTCCAAAATACTTTTTCTTAAGGGAGTTACATTATTATTAGAAGTTTATGCTTGTTATTATAAATATCTGGATTTATATCTGACAATGGACTGCGTGGCGTGATAGTAAACGGTACGGTAAGCCGAAGACCCTACCTAGTTCGATTCCCTGCCCAGTTGCACTTTCTCATTCCCGAATTTCATTCGAAAGAGGAAATAGTATTTTTAATGAAAATTTCATTATGAATTCCAAACACGAGACACATTTAATTTATTTTATTAATACCGTATGTTTAAAACCAGATTTTGCTTTTATAAAAAACTGATTTAATATGTTAAGTGACCAAAGAATGACAAAAATTAAAACGTAGAACTTTCGCCATGCTATAAAAAAAAAAAAAAAAAAAAAGTCATACTTGAAAAGATAAATAACCAGATCTCCAAAAATAGTCAATACTCCAATATATATATACACAATACGCGTAGTATGTGTGTGTGTTCTAAGTATGTGGTTTATATTCCCTCTCTCTCTGTCTTTCTCGTCTCTGAACTTTCATATGAAATACATTAAACAACTTTTCTCAAAACTAAATTTACTGTCATAAATACTTCGATTACGTATATATGTACAAGTTAACTCTGTCATGTTTTAATTCATTAATTATCATATGGCTCACTGGCCGCTACGCTAACTTTACTGCCTTAGCAGCCCCATAAAGCTACTTTAATGGGACCAATTTACCCTGCGTGGGTTAAAATTATAAATAATTTATCATGTTACTTAAGGTCATAAAATAAATTTTGTAAGTTCATATTTTCATCTCGTCCATTTAAGTTTACGCTCTTCAATGTAAGCCACGTGTAATTAAAATTTAAAGTGACTTTTGACCGAAATTTTATCCGAAGATAATACAAAATCTATGACAGACAAACGAACACACAATAAATTCTGCTTTTGTAGGATGATTTTCTTTTTAATCTGATTCAAAAAGACACAGAATTAATAAAACTGTAAACATAAAAGACGCTTTGATTAGTTCAGTTTCCATACAAAAGGTATGGTCCTAACTTAGAGAATTATAATACGTAAGAGGCTTTTAGTTTAAGTACTCGAAGAAAATAGGTACGGAAATAGGTAATTTTTTTGTTTCCAAACGGTAAGCTTCCAAGGAACTAGAATTAAAAGACATAAAGAGATGCAAAGGTTCAAGATTCCACGGTTTCCAGCTTATCATAACCTCTAGGTATGTATAAACCTAACTAAACACAACTTAGGTATAACTAAAAACAACAAAGTTATTAAGGAAAACGTCATCACCAGTGGACAGGAATATGGTCGACTTAAACAATAGAATGAAACACCCAACATTAAATTAGGACAAAGACAGCTTCGTCAAGGATAAAGATTTAGTTATAAAGAGTTTCATTCAGAATCGAAATCCCTGTGACTCTGAATTGTATAGGTATTAATTTTTCATATTTTTATCTAGAGAGATCTGCGTAAGTTGATTCAATTTGTCTGTGGGTTGAAGAAAAAGAGAAAGAAAACAACTGAAGTGAAGAAAAATTAAACGAACCATTTTAGCTTCTATGAAATGTGTGCAAATAGTAACATCTTACATCGTATTTTTATTTTATACTGATACGCTTTGAGTTAATTTGAGTAGTGATTACCAATATTTTAAAAAAACTAATTCCTGACTTTAGTGGATTTGTTAAGAAACAGGACTTAGTCAAACAAACAGTAAACAATTTTCTGAAGTCTAATCTATGCATAAGTGTCTGGCTATTGAAGGCAAGAGAGGTGGTTCCCGAAATCATACCAGAAATATAATAATCCGGTTAGGATTTCCAGGGCACATAATACGTGAAGATTAGTTGCACTTATAATGCTAAACCGAAACTAGATGAACAGTAAATAAATAAATAAATAAATAAATAAACCCTAGGGCGCGAATTTAAGATTTGGTCAAGGAGAAGCTAGATACGTCGACGTATTCCTTCGAAAGTATGATCAAATGCTATCGAATCTTTCATGAAAATTCGGAGTTCGAATGAGATTACAGCCTTGAAGCCCCCTTTCATCCGTACTTAAAGATATACACGCATAACTCATGCTTCACTTGTAGTTTTGACACAAACCATCATTGCTCTTTCATTACTATTCATGTAAGCTCATCACGTCCCAATGAAACACGAATCATGTTAATACCGCAACACCTGAATGCAAGAATTGCAGTAAAATTGCTACTTCATGAATTCTCGTTCTGGTGTCTCTCTCACACAAAAAAACGAATAATACTCACTATCTTAATTTCGCGACTGTCTTATTTTGCAGTCCATTAAAAACAAAATAATAATTTAATATTGACTGCCTTTATGACGATCCTTCGTCTATGAAAGATATCTAATCAACCACTGTATTTTACATTTATAAAAATGGTTAAAGACTGAGCCTATGCGAAAACAAACTCTCAAATCTAAAACTAAACCTACCCCACATGGTCGGCTCATGAAAGCAGTTATCGTATCAGTTATCACACGGAATAAACACATTTCATCAGTAAAATACATAGACAATTCTACACTGAACTTTAACCTTTACTTAAGTTGTGTGTCAGGTATACTTCTTAGACATAATAATAATAAAAACTCGTACAAATTGCACCTCACATACTTTCTTTCTCTTTCATACTTTCTCATATATTACATAACGAAGAAAATAAAGGGCATTGAGGTGAAAAATTTAATTACCCAAAATATGTTCTTCATGTAATATTACAAAATAAATAATGAATCATTAATCTAAAAGATACAAATACAATTAGGTTCTTGTTCTCGATTAAACTATAGTATACCTAGTTATATCACAAATACTGTCACAAGTTTGAATGTGAAAAAACAGAGAGTATTAACACCAAGGCAATTTATTTTGGTCATGTTTTACATTGATATGTTGTACACCTGACGCACGAATCATTTTTCGAAATGCCCCCCCTTGGCCTTAATGCAGGCCGAAGTCTGTCCGACCACTGGTCAATGACATTACGCACCACGTCCATGGGAAAATTGTTCACTGCTCGGGTCAAGGATTGTTTCAGACTGTCGACAGATGGATGCCGTTTACGGCAGACATTCGCCTGAAGGACTGCCCGAAGTTTGTAGTCCAACGAGTTAAGGTCCGGGCTGCTAGAAGGCCAATCAGCGGAAGAAATGAAGTCGGGGACGTTCCGTGTCAGCCACTCCTGGGTTGTTTTCGCTTTATGGCCTCGAGCGGAATCTTGCTGGAATGTCCATCTTTCTCCAGGGAACATGGTAGCAGACAGTGGTTTCACTATAGGTGTTAGGACTCTGTCCTGGTACACCTTGGCAGATGTTTTAGCACCTCGTTCGCAAAAATGCAGCTTGATTGTGCCTGAGTAGCTCACTCCCCACCAAACCATCACTGAGGCAGGATGATGTGTCCTCTGAACCCTTGGAGCTGCCTCAGCAGCTGCAGTAGATGACGTAGCATATACACGGTCATTTTGGGCGCTGTAGGCCTGCTCAATTGTGAACACCTTTTCGCCAGTGAACATAATCTTTCTGTGCAGATTGTTGGCAACAGTCTCTTTGATTTAAGGACTCTCTACGACATTAATGTTTGGGTCAGAAAGTGACCAGTCCGCCTCTTATACGCCCGTAGATATAGGTCACTCCTGAGTACACGAGACATGGAATTTCTGCTGATGTTCATCTCAGCAGTCATCACATTTTGTGTTCGAACAGAATTTCTTCGAATTCTTGCTGCGACTGCTTTCTGGACCTGCGAGGTTCGTACCGTTCGTGGTCTGCCACTCCTTGCGCGGTCAGCTGCCGTTCCAGTCTCGGTGTATCGCTGTATGGCGCAATACACGAATCTTTTGCTAATTAGTAGGGGTTTCAGGAGGTTGAAACTCTCACCTTCTGTCTTCCCGACCTTGTGTAGTGCAATTACTGCTATACGACTTTCGTAATCCTCCCACTCCATTAGAACTCAGTACAATATCAACATGTCATGAACAAACACACACTACATGCATCGTCCGCTTTGTACACAGATGGCAGCACTGTGCCACTCCGGATGCCTACAGCGCCACTCCAAACTTTGTGACAGTATTTATGACATAACTAGGTAGAATGAGATACAACCTTCCTACAAAGACGTGAAGTAAACAAAAGTGATGGAATATAACAAACTCAAGTCAAGTGAACATTTTACCTGTATCACATTAAGAAACGTGGTTAAAAGGAAGATGACAACTCATTGAAAGCTAATGATAACTAGAAGAGAGATGCAGTGCACAGTTTGAGTTAACTTTCTTCCCTGACTGCAATTATTTAATATTGCATTATATATATATATAGCGCAAGCTCTGAACAGTATCGGCACAGATATGTTGTTTTCGTAAGCTACATTCTCAGATTCTTGGCAATAATTAATCAAATCCCCATACTAACTAATGTAAAGTACCCCTGAATGAAAATTTCTGTTCCTGAGGATGTAATTTGAGCCCCAAGTAAGTCATTTCCAAAGGGAAAGAAAAACGCACACCTGGTTAATCAAAATAGTTGTCGTCTGCAAACCACATACTTTTGTTATCTGGCAAAGAAGTATGGAGTCTGCAAAGCAAATAATTCCTGAACCACCCGTTGCACCCCCTTGATTATCAGAGAAAGTCTTATGTTTCAAGAAGTGATTAAGAGATGTCAGGAGAATATGGTGGATCAGGAAGAACTGATGAGGATACCGCAATTTATGAAGAGTCTGCAACATCCTTTAAGGACATTTGCGAATGGATTGTCGTGCAACATGAGGACACTGTCTCTTGCTTGTTGGCAAAGTTGCGGTGTATTTCATAAAGTTCAGCATTGTAAGGAGTGATGGTTTCACCTCGACGGAAAAAGACATGATGGATCAACCCCACCATAGATCACCATTCCAGTACTAACATTTTCTAGATGTTTCTGAAACAGTCCTGGACTTTGAACAAGATTCAACAATTGTCCTTATTGTTTACGATTGTCGCAGCAGATCCATTTCTGATCAGAATGTGACAATCTGATGCAGTAAACTTTCCTGGTTATTACATACACACAGAGAACTGCATACTTCCAGACGACGATTCTTGTTGGTCCGTGTCAACTTATGTGGGCACCCACCAGTTCACTTCTTTCATCTTACGGACTGCATGAAGCAACCGAATGACAGTGATATAGTGTGTATACCTAAGCCGTCTGCAAATACTTTCTCGAAAGCCTGCTTCTATGATGTTCCTAAGGAGTTCATCCAAACATGTTGCTCCGTGCCCAAAGAACTGATTTTGCAATGCTGTGTCAGCGGAACGAAACTTGACAAACTAACGGCGAATGATGCGTTCGTTTACAATTCCTGGCTCAAATGCAGTTAATGTTTATTGTTACGAAGAATAAATTAGCATGAAATCGTAAAAGAAAAAACATTCGCAATTGTGTGTTCTCCGTGGCGCACTTTTACACGACCCTATCCAGCAACTAGGTACCCCAACCTGTTGTGTGTGTACAGAATTTGTGACATTTGATTCGTGGCCACAGTACATGCCTGTGTTGTGTTGCAGAGGTGAGTTTCCCATCAGACATCAAGGAAGACAATTCATTCACACTAACCTAATATGCAATGAACAACTAAAGTTTACTTTTTTTAGTTTACAGTCCTAGTCAGTTCCTGAAGAATTTTCAATATCCAACTGACGTTTTCACTGTTGTTCCTACATTAATTTTGTCACTAACAGCTAGTATCTTAAAATTGACTGTTGTTCATCGCTCTTTTAAACTAAAATATTGTTTTTGGAACTGAATTAAAGAATATATTACTGGTTCCTAACACTTCTCTTCCTTTGAAGACACAATATATTCACGAAAAGCTACAGAAAGATCCTCCCTGTTAGTCTAGTGGTTAGCGCGTGCGCCTTTAGTGCACGTGGGCGTGGCTTCGATTCCCGGTAAGTTCATGTAACTTAACTTAACATGGTGAAGAAGGCAACAGTGTTAAGTAGTCGAAACCATTGAGATAAACTCTTATAGAAGCATATCTAGAGAGTATCTTATAGATGCAATTAACAAGGTTAAGTGTTACACCCATTTCGGTTGAAAACTGATATTTAAAATGTGTCAATTACAATCTTTAAATAAATATGTATTATTAGCAATCCACGATGTCCAACGAAAACAATCGTATTGTCAGCAAATGTACTTTTCCAAACAACATCTTAAAATCACCTCAATCTCCTTAAACGTTTTACAGAAATAACCTAGACTTAAAATCCCGAACTGTTCTCAACATCGAAAAAGAGATTCTCAGGCCAGTGCTTGCTTCTTATTATGTTAAATTTCCAATTAACTTATCGAATGGCAAGTTCCGTGTTACTTTCCACATTTCACTACTCAGCCTTGCACGTGCCCCATATTCTATCCCATCTTGCTATTATCAAGTATAACTAAAGCACCTCCCCCCCCCAAAAAAAAAAGCACGATATTGAAAGCAATACATACATTAGTTCATACTTCTTAAAACTATGCTCTCTCCCAATTATATTCTCTTCACACATTAATTAATGTTATATCCTGTACATCGACCTTCACCCTGTGAAAGAGTATTGTTACATACTCACTACCTCACATATTTTCATCGTACACTATATGGTGTCTTCCTCTTTAAATAACACCCCTTTCTCAAGAAAAAATCTACCAGCCTTTGAACAGCTTAAACAAATAACTTAAACATTCGAAGTATTATTATCTTCTTCGAAACTAATAGACAAAGTGTACCTCATATGTACGGATAACGTCCTTCACATTATTTATTTTAAGAGAACACTTTTCTACTCCAAAACTCTGTACCGTGTGCATTTTCTGTTCATGGGTTTTGATTACAACCGCTTTAATTTCTGCTTGCTAGAAATTCATTACTTTCCTATCCTTGCTAGAAGGATCAAAATATTAATACTTAACAAATAAACACAAGAAAGTACCGCGGTACAAAGGCAAGTCAATTGGTCTATAGCACAAACCGAGCTTTACTTTAAAACAAGCTCATTGGATTAGAAGAGTCGACTCTATTGTATTACCTATTCAACCAAATGCACTTAAAACTTGTATCAACAGCAATCCATTCTACTGGAAGGCTATACCTATTGCATCCAATAACTTTAGAAATCTTTGACAGACAGCGCGTTTCTTATTCGTCCCTCTATATTAACATTTGCTCTTATTAGACAGCCACAAGACAATAAGATGCTTGAAGTGTATTGGACCCACTTTGTGGTGGACAAACACTGTGTGCGTGGGTTTCCTCGGGGTTCTCCCGTTTCCTCCCATTTTATTCATTTCACCCATTTTTAATCATCACTGTCTCCTTTAGAATAACTAGCATAACCGTGGGACGTGGAACTCAAAAATTTTAAACCCATTCACGTTTAACGCAATAAAAGTAACTAATTTCATTTATTAACACATGCTCCTATTTTCACAAAAATTTTTAAAAGGGGTTTTTCATGTGATTCGTGAGATCATCTTCAAAACGTAACCCTACTCACATGAACCAAAATAACACACAAATTGACAAATCCTAACCTGGCGTCCGGAAAAGTACAGGAACAACTTACAGCAAAGCACAAACTCAAAGCAAGCACGTTAGGAAAACGAATACTACTTCCATACCAAAATGTACTCTTTCGACGTATGAATGATAAACGATGAAGCCGCACCACTTGTCACCGGGTAAAGGTTGTTTTATTGAGAAGAACATAACTATTTCTGCTCAATCTGACTATATACAGCAACTCCAGTGTCGGATCTGTGTACAAAATCTAAGCTAGTCTATATTAAAAACAAGAAAATAGAATTTATAAACTTCAAAAAGACAAGACTGTAATGGTGCGCAAAGGACGCTTGTGTGCTGGTACGTTCCTCAACTTCTATATTAGAAAAAGGTTACTTCTAGCTATCAATTCAACAGGAAGGTAAAAGAATAGAAATTCAGTTCACACGAAAAAATCAGGGCATACACGTGAAAACGTAAATAAAACACTAAAAGGCATTCTCCTTGCCGAAATTTATTCGTAATCAAGAAGTCTATAGTTCAATGTACTACTGCTTAAGAGTTGAGTTGATTTTGAGTTTAACGTTCCGTTCAGCAGCGAGGCTATATGAGACGTGGACCTACTGATTAACGTAGGAATCCGAACCACTTGAGCTCCCGCTGGGAATACTATTGCTTAAGAATGTACACTCATTCGTTCGATGAAAAACTAGCCAAAGAAGTTTTTTCTCTCTTTTTTTTTTTAAATCAAACCTACCTACAGAAGATGATTTCTACTGTTGTAATAGCATAATAAATGTGATATCGATTTGTACTGCACACACGCCGTTCATTGTGTAGCAATAAGTTTTTTACAAATACATCACGTAGTACATGACACGTAGAATCTGTTACAAGGGCAAAAATGTAATTACTGAAAACTACTATTGTATTCTTTTATATATATATATATATATATATATATATATATAATGAAATAAATACGGCATGAATAATGAATGTATATAAACTGCTATCTAAAGTAATAGGCCAGACTAAAACTACGGAAAGTACCGACAAATGCAATATGTAACTGTCCATGACTGCTGTTACAAGTTATCTCGTGAAGCTACTACGTATCAATACTTTTAATTTCGTTGGTTGAATTCTATTTTCACCTTGAATACTATTTTAGTGTTATTTCTGTGTATTTTAACTAATGTAACTGATTTTACTATGTATTGCTTATTTATTACGGCATGCTGTATTATTATTGTTTACATTGCTCAACATTAATTGGCACGCATGAACATGAATGTCTGACTCCAAGAAATTTCGTATTCTTTTCAGCAAACGTTATTCTTCTTATATACCGGTACTGTAATGTAATGCTGTGATACTGGGATTTACAGTTTTATGTATTAAGTTCCTACATTTCTTTACAATCGCCAAAACTTTTAATCCGTAATACTGAACACACAATATATGGTTATATACCAGTATAACCGAATAGTTTAGTTTCTACAGGTAAAGTTGGGATAAGCAAGGAAAATGTTTTATACAAGTTGTTGGATGTGCTAGATGATAATAGAGCAAATCACATTCAGTACTTTCTCCAAATTAATTCATAATCGTTCTTAATGAGAGCTGTTAACGTACTGGCAAAGACATACTCTAAAATCTTACTTTGTATTCCGCTAATCGAAAATGGTTAAAGAAAGTATAACGTTCTCCAAGATCAAGTACATTCAATGCAAGGCAATGATCAGCTGTTTTCGTGGGAATCAAGAGTATGAGGAGGTATCGATACGACATTGCTGTATCTGTATAACATGTAATAATAGTTAGAAACTTCTTGCCACGATGAAATACACATATATGATTATGGTGAAGAAATATGTTCATGTTAATGATGCATTATTTAGGCCTATGAGCAAGATGGTTTAATTTTACTGTGGTACAGATTCATTACGCAATTGCAGTAGAGCTGTACGAACATTTACCACGGATTTGGTGCAACGTCATACTTCTAAAGCATGTCTAATCTTGTACCTGGATCGTTAAGAAAGCGACAGATGTAAATGGATTACACTATTACTTTGGCTTTGTTATTTCTATGTACAGTCTGTTCGTAACTCTAGTTTTGTTGTTATAATAATGACAGCACTAATGTATTTTTTTTTATTTTATTTTATTTTTTTTTTTTTTTTATTTCAGGAAGGACAAAGTGTATTTTTCATCTGGTGATTTAATTTGTATTTGATAATTAATTATACATTCGCTTCTCCGAGGGTCATTCCTTTTTCATGCGTACTTGCATCTGCTAATATTCTTACGTTCGAGAGACAGTTCGGTGGGTAAACATTTTAAACACCTTACCACAAAATTTTACAAGTTCGAATTTTAGGAATTACGAAGTTAAAACAAGTTTCATCCTTCAACAATAAACTCTACAACCACTACCGAACAGTAGTTAGATATACTAAAAAAGTAAAATGTAAAACATCGCTTACGGAATATGCAATTAAGCGTCTATATCTATAAACTTGTGTAAGAAATTGACACTACTGACTGTATACTATTCTGTATATATTTCTAATGACGGCTTATCTATTTACACCTGGAATGGGTTAGTTTTCCAAGAAGTGAGCCAGAGATACTAAAAACTGAAAATTTTACAGCAGAAATGGAGTCGTGGAACGTTTTCGGATATTACATCGTTTTGTTATTGTTCCCCGTGGAGTGTTTAAGTTCAAAATTACTGTTCCGCAACATCCTTTTAATGTGGATACCCACCGTCACCGACGCGCCTGCTCTCTATGCATGCGTTCCAGCGCTAGCTCAGGTGCCATTCGAGCTTTTTAGTGGCAAACTACCACAGGTTGGTTTGTTTTTTGGCCTTTGCCGTAGAGTAGGTCCAGTGTATTAATGCTTAGGGTACGATAGGATGAATTCAATTTAGATGAGGTTAGGTTGGGTTCCATAAGTTTCGGTTAGGTCCCGTATTCCTGAATCTACTCTGCGGCACTTAACCCGTTTATTGCAGTGCAGTTTTTATGGCACACGTCCTCCAAATGGTTAAGTTCTCCTAAAGTAAACATGAAAAAAGTCAACCAGCAATGCAACTCCCACAGGAAACAATTTACAAGGGTGCAGTGCAGAGCAGTCCATTAAAATTAATTTTAAAAAATCATTCACATTTCATGCTTCAAAATTATTCCCTAAGACGTTTTCGACTATTATTATCCTGGTACATGCCTAAATAACTGCGTAGGGCTACAGATTGATTATATGCATAAAACCGATGTGCTCCTCCCATCTGTGGATATAAATACGCGTCATACGTACATCATAAAAACCAATGGCTATTAAAGTGAGACAGTTATCTAACCGAGTCAGAGCGTGCACACCTGGAGGACTCGCGCGGGAACGTAGGATGTTCCTGTAGGTAACAGGCGGGATAGCAATAGAGAGTATGAGCATAAACGAGGAACAGCACAAGAAGTCACAAACAAACTTGTGCTATATTGGCTCCAGATGCCAGAAAGCTACCTAACCGAGTAAGGGTATAGGCGCGGCAGTAGAGCCCGCGAGGGAGTTCGTCCGTTGGGAGGAATGGAGGATATGTCCATAAACGAGGAGAGTGCAAGAAATACTTGAGAACACATAAAATCAGACTTATGACAGTGCTTGTAATGGTATCACACAAGTAACAGTACTTGAAACACAAAATACGATTTCCTACAAAGTGCAGAAATGCTTCGCCGGTGAAAATAGACAAATTACACAGTCGTCTTTGAGATGGGGAGGCATTCTGTTGAAGTTTTTGCCAACTCATGCATTCAGCAATGGAATACAAAAACGAAAACAATCATCAGCCTATAACTGCTACGTCAATTATAGCAGGTTTTGTATTCTGCTGACGCAAACAATCACGGAATGTGTCCGATTCGATCAGATATTAGCTAACTCTGGTATAGCCCTTGTAATGATTTGACACAGGGGCTACTCTTTCTGGTTATAGTTAAGGAGCCGTACTTCCCATTTAGGGAAGGACGAGAAACGCCATACTTTCAGGAATTATTCATTGACTACCTAGGATGTTAAAAAGTAGGTAATAGACTGAGTTCTTGCCCTTGTACTTAGGGTGTTTACGTAGTGCAACAGTAAGATGTATCCTCGTGCACGGGAGATGAGAAGTAGCTGTTCTTAACTATTACCCTCTTTCTTTTGGGTAAAGCAGTGATAGACTGTCAGTCCATAGTATTGCCGAGCGAGCGTCAGCGAGTGAACTGTCTTTCGTTCTTGGGAACTATAACTGCGGGAACCGCTTCAAATGAATTGGTTATTGTCACTGCCTTGCCTAAAGTAGACTTGCCGACACAAGTAGCATTACACATGCAAACATAAAATACTGGTTTCCTAAATTGGTAAAGTGCTTTGACAGATGAATTAATATCCTACACAATTTTCTTCCACATCCACTCTCATTTAACCATAAAAATGTTCATATTAATGACTGACTATTCTGCACTAATACCTTTATACGGTACTAAAGGGATCATCTTCTGATCAAAAAAAAAAAAAAATACATACATTATGAATTCCCGTGTTGTTCACATCTGCGGAAACATCTATAAAAGAATCCTGCCTAGTCGATCCACGCACTCAAAACCCTTGTACAGAAAGACAGAAGGCGCAAGTTTAAAATTTAGGCTTATTTATTTCCTGTGTTTAAAGGTTTAATGTTATTCTTAATAACTTGGTTCTGATAAGTCCTTTACAGTAATCTAATTATATGACCAAAAGTTTCTACTAACTCAATTAAGAAAAAAAAATGGACAACGCGTAACTCAGCAGAGAGGTTTCCCACGCGCCTTTTACGAAAACATACTCTCTATAACGAACATAAAAAGGGAATACCTTTAATCGAAATCTACACATATTTCAAATTGTGCAGACATTACAAATGGAATTGTAGTAATCCACCATTTCGTTTTAATTTCGTACTCCATACTCTTTACATTCATTACAGCAAGGCATGCTAATTAATGTGTGGAATGTGACTATTTTCAATTTGTAAACACTGGCCTTTTATTGACAAAAACATCATAAGAAACTTCCAACGCATGATAAATTTAAATGCCCAAAAACATTATTACAATTGTGGGGAGAGTGACAAGCTAAAACAACCCTTTCATTGCAGTCACGCTTTTTGATGTACCGCCAGAATAATATTCAAGTGATCATGCTTTTTAAAGAATTCGGCTATATCTCGACAACTATTCGCAAACTTGTAACGTAGGTTAGCGATATTTAGAGCATATTTTTTTATTCAGTTTCGTTATTCTTCACTTTCCATTTCCATTCATAACAATTGAAATACAACCAAGTTTCCAAATAATATTCGACCGCATCACACCCATAATCAAACTATTAACCAATTAAAAATCTAGTCCCATTTCTCGTTTTTTTCGTTTGATCGCACTTCTTATATTGATTTGCAGCACACACTTTGGAACACAGAGCACTTTGTTAGACGAAATTACATGTACTCGTAACAACTTTAAGCAAATATTAGGCACATTGATAAAAATCTGACATATTCATGCGCATCCAGCGCTCAACACACACATACACATATACAGCCGGTCTTGCTATTTAAAACTTCTGATAACAAATTAATGCCTTACCTCCGACTCTGTACATATTTGCTGTCATGGTGCACTACACGTTGTCCTTGAGCACCTTATAGAGTCACTATAACTACCATTGACAACATTTAAGTCTTTGAGCACATTCAAATATTTCTCGATCACAGTTTCTCGCTATCAACAACTCGCCATTTTCTCTCCTCTCCTGCTTGTCTTCCTGTTCAATCCGGTGACGTCACACACCACAGTCCTTCGGCGTACTTCGGAAATAAGCCGCTACACAAAGCCGAATTAGCATCATTGCACACTGACCCCCATCATTGTCAACAAAGGTCAGTAAACCCTGTCATCATTGGTGTCAAAGGAAAGCCCTTCATCTCCTCTTTCATAATATGCAAGTATCATTGCAAATAATGACTACTGGGAGGACGTAATGACAAGAAAGGAGATAGGTGGTTTTTGCACCAAAGACCGCAATCTGTCCCGAGGCGCGAGTTTCCAGATGGTCTGTTTCTAAATCTGGCGACAGATTGTTAATATTACACACAAAAAAATCATACACCTTACTCAGTGACTGCATATTCTCCACAAATCTATTGATAGTTCCATGTTGTCTTTTTCTTTTTCTCAAGTGGAAATAGTGCTATCATCATATCTTAAAAGTTAAGAATTGCCCATAGATTATATATTTTTATTTCAGTCATGTGTCTTTCTAGCAATTGCAAGGTTCTGCAGATACATATATATATCCTAACAATATCCTACCATCCTTTCTGCTCTACTGGCTCTAGTGTGTGCGTTTGTTGTGTTCAAGGTCCCTGGTTCGACACCCAGTGGGAGAAATTGGAACGCACTAATAATCCAGATCGCACTTCAAACTGTAGGTCACGTCCTATATATCTTTGCTACTGAAAAAGGACGCAGTACAAACCAATTAATATAATATTAGCCTTACCCTCTGTGAAAATGTAAAAGCAAATAAGGAGAAAGATTTTTTTTTTATAATTAATGTTACGGTACTTGTCTTTGCTACACTAACAACACTATTTCTGAAAGTACTTCGTAATTACTTATTTGTGGAAGAAAAGTTTCTATACGATAGAAGCAATGGTGTATCCAGCAAGTTATTCGAGGAAGGCATGACTTTTTCAGGGGATAGACTTTCTACATACTGCATAAAAACAAATCAAAAGTAAATATCAAAGCATTAATAACTCATTATCAGATGCAGATTGGCAAACTTTCGCTCACCCTGCTTATCTACAGAGTTGGCCGACTTAATAATAGGCGCTTTTGTCTTTATCATTTTGGCCCGCTCAACAGCGTTGATCTACTCGGCGGCAATCCGCCCTGTTCATCATACGTACATGTACATGCATATTACACACATTTAAATATATATTCTAGGGCCGGAGTGGTTCAGTGGTAGAGCGTTCATCTCTGGTGTATGCGGTTCTGGTGCACTAAGTGAGCTTTGTGGACAAACATCTTGTGCGTTGGTTTTCTCCGTGTTCTTCCGTTCCCCCCCCCCACTTTCTTCATCGCACCATTTCATTCATTTCTTATCATCACCGTCTCCTTTAGCCTAGCCGACATAAGCATGGGATAAAACTTAAAGATTCATTTCTTTTCATTTTTTTTTCAAATATACGTATCACTAGCATCGTTTACCCGCTTCGCTGGGTTAAAATGAAAATTTAAATGCACAACTACGTATCTCATGTTTAGGGATGCGCACGAGTCGAGACATGTCTCGACTCGACTCGACTCGAATTCGAGTCGAGATTCCCCACCCAACCAGGTACATTCTAGGAACGTGCCATTTAAGTTCCATATGTACCGTTTACGTACCTGGTACTTGAAAAATGTACATTTCATATGCATAGCACGTGTCGCTAGGTACGTGCCTTTCGAGGAATTTCTGACACTTGAAAGGTACTTTTACATGCTTCACTGGAATGTGAGGAATGTGAATGGCACATACCCCATGTACCATGGCATGGTTGTGCGTAAGTTGCTTCGTATTGCGACTAGGGTTGCCAATTTAGCCACTTTGTGACGAGATCTGGCCATTTTGAGAACGTCGTTAGTCACATAATTTCCAAAGAGCCAATAGTGGCTTTTTAGCCATATGCTTTTCACTTCTATAGCCACTTTCTGAGTTTAGCCACATTGTAATATATTGTGTGTGTCATTTTGCAATTTTCTGACGTTTGATGCGTTCTCTAGGTTGTAACATTCTAAACCCCACTGTCAGAATTGTCCTCATAAAATTAGCATTGATGGTTATATTGTGACGTTACACAGCAGAGAATTAGTTCAAAACCTGTACGTTAAAACTAGACGTTAAATAAAATTTTCGGGAAGACGTAAGTTTAAGTATAAACTAACTCCTTAAAGAAATTCAGCCTGATAATATAGACATCCTTCAGGAAATGTCGCTTTTCAGTGGCAATAAGCTTGAAACCGGTGAAACATCTTTTACTGATTTAGCTTCTTCTTTCACCTTCTGTGGAATTTGAAGATAATATCGACAAAATTGAAAATCAGTGGCGATTATAAATCTTCGATTGAAGAATTTTTGCAAGAAACTAGCTGAACCTGCGCTCTCTACACAGCGCATTATTCGCATATGAGCATATATCGCCTTATCATTCCTTACAACATCTGTACATGTCTCTTTACAGACACAAGTTAAAGACGTATTGATTTAAAAATAGCCAAGGGGTATCATAAAGGGGGATTTTTCGATTATTTTTCTGAATATCTCGCACCGTTTGCAAGATTTGAGCCTACTTCCGGTTGGAGTTTCTAATTCATGTACGACCAGTGTTTTCTTTCTTCTTGCATGCAGTATGTAATAAGCAAATACATTACATACAAAATTAATATATTGTCAGTTCTATATATGGTGCTTATTGGGAAAAACACTCCCCAAAACAGTTCATCTTAGACTGGAGAAATGGTTATCCTTCCTTTTCCATTATTATTTGGCTATGAAACAAATGCCGGAGACATATACAACCGCTATATACAACAGTGTGGTGTTGGAATGTGTAATGATTAGGATGTGATGTTTTATTTTATTTTTTTGAAATTTCAACACTTCCAATGTACCCGTAAAAATGTACTAAAGAAATAGTGCCCATGTTTTTAAATGTTCAATTAGAACTGGACAATCTACATGAAATTTGCAATCGATCAGTGAAAACGTCATCTTTCTAGAGCCTGTAGTTTCTGAGATCTCATTGTCGATAAACATATATGTGTATTTTAAAAGAGCTCCAAAGATGGCAGCACAATTCATTTGCATGTATTTCGGAGAAGGCTTACTAAAGGCAAAGGCCTTTGAACAATAATTTAAAAGGATAAACTTTGTGAAAAATATTTATTTCAGTAATTTATTTAAACTACACTCTTTTAAAAATATTTGTCTTTGTTATAAACGTGAAATCACAAATAACCGTAAATCAAAGGTTTGAATGCTAAGATTATAGGTTAGAGCTCGGTCGCTCGTAAATGTTACTGTAGTATTTTAATAGATAATTAAATTGCCACACAGATGCCAGAGGAGGGCATATATTTTCAGAGTTAGTTGCTTGGCTTTTTTTAAAAGTACAAGCTTCTAAATTCGAACGTAAAAATTAAGCGTTAAGGTTTTAGTATTTAAGTACTCGCACCCCCAGTTGCATAGCACTGCCCTAAGGAATATTACTGACATGCCTAGTACATTCCTGGCACATGCCAATGCCAAGTAAATGTGTCAAGTACATACACGGTACGTGATATACACATAATAGATACATTCCTCGGTATGTGTCATGCACGTACTTTTGGGCGGAAGTAACCTTATTCCTTACATGTGTATTTCACATGATTGCTCTATTCACGTACCTATCATGTACATTCCAATGTACCTCGAGGAACATTCTTTACACATGATCAGTATGTACTTGTGTTGGGTGGGTCGGGTCGAGACACACTTTGTAAAATTCGAGACGAGTTAAGACAAACGTATTTCTCGACTCGAATATCTCGAAAATCTTTCTATAATATTTAATATTATTTTGAAGAAAGTATTCACTCAGAAACAGCCTTGAAACCAATTCCAGCATTTATTACTTTAGAAAGGTAAACTTAATAGTTAATCTTTCGAGATCAATATTTAATTTTCAGCTCAATTCAGTTAACTAAAACTAATAATAAATGTCGTGATATTTGATTGTACTTCAAATATAATAATAATAGTTGATTATCTAGCTTCTATAAAACTATTATACGTAGCCTATATCTAGTTTGTATAAAACTTGCAATAAAGTGAACTTCATTAAACTCTCTGAATGAGCAATTGGCAGTCTATAGTAATTTAGCATAGTTACTGTATAATTATTGTGATTTTGTTTCCATGAACGCAATAGGGCTACATAACTTCTGGATTATTCGCTTCCCCAGCTATTTTGAGGCTTTAATGTGTTGCAGCATATTACGAGTTACGGATAAGATATAATGTAACATTTGTCGTACATCACATATTATGATACGATACTATTTTACATTGTATATTACAATAAATGGACTGCTTGGATGCCAAGAACTAGTATAGACAGGTATCTTTCACTTCTATAGATAGGTATTTTTTAGAAGAATTTTTGTAAACACTAAATTATAAAACAATAAACTACATACAGTAGTTATGGTTTGGGTTCCCGACATAAAAGAAATATGGATTGTTCATGAGATATTGAACTTCAACTTTCACTCCTGGAAATTTCAATTTTGGAGTTGGCCACTTGGCATCAAAGCAGTTCACTGTAAGATAAATACACTCCTCACTTTACCCTAGTAATATAGTTGTTCAGGAGCCTGGGATTTCCATCCTCTCAAATGAGAGCTGAACGATTGCTTGATACATGCTGACTATATACGAGTAATAGTGTATAGTGTAAGTAATAGTGTAAGTTTTCGAGCTTTTGTGCGTATCCGTATTTACACACTAATATAACTTTTAACATGAATTTATTTAGCTTTCAAAGCTCCTTCGTGGCTAAGCGGTTAGCGTACGCGCCTTTGGCGTGGGAGACCCGTTTTCGATTCCCGGCGGAAACTCATGTGGTTCGGATTCCACGTTAATCAGTAGGTCCACGTCGCATATAGCCTCGCTGTTGAAAGGGACGCTAAACTAAAATCAACTCAACTTATTTAGCTTCCTTTTCTTATTGACTTTACACTGATTTCTCTCTGTTATCATGGAGGTGTTCATTCACTAGACATCGATTTTCTACACTGCTGAAGGAATGATGGGTTTAGTAATTTTTATTTTCCGAAATTCACGTCTGAAAAGTATTTTACTTACTTACTAATTAAATCATAACTAACCAATTAAATCATAATCAAAGTTAAGGCTTATTTTTTTAGGATGGGAAACATATTGACATCCATGACCGTAATCAGGCTTCAAGATTTGATCGGACAGACATAATTTTGGGTCAGACTCTTAAGTATTCTTTTAATAAACTATACTGAACAAACTACACAATCGTGTTTTAGGATTGTGGAAAACGACCGCAAATTATGTTCAAACACAAATATTATTATATTTATTTCTCTGACTATTGAGTCTTTACATTACAGTGTTAAACAAAAGA
The DNA here is from genome assembly GCF_964235325.1 of Thermobia domestica. Classification (NCBI taxonomy): domain Eukaryota; kingdom Metazoa; phylum Arthropoda; class Insecta; order Zygentoma; family Lepismatidae; genus Thermobia; species Thermobia domestica. The sequence goes on from NC_137464.1 coordinate 64,044,897, forward strand.
GAATAATTGTTTGTATAATATTCAAGAGTTTTCTCGTCATGATTAGGTTTTGTAAACAATTCAATTACAGTTATTTGGTGTTTATTTCTAAATAATAAGTCCTAATACAATTTCGTAAAGTTGTAACTCTTCCTTAGTTTGCATCACTTTACACAATGACAAATCCAAAAGATTAAATGTATTGTATCGGTTCAGTACTAGTTTTTCACGTTTTTCAACATTTTCCAAAAACCAAAGAATAGTCCGATATTTTAGTCGTTACAAATTACTACTTCATATAATGTACTCAATGTTTATAATTACTGGGCAGTTGGTCGTCTAAATTAATGGCATCATAATGGAGTCGAAACCATAATTTTAGTGAGCGATAAGAAATATCTTGCCAGTGCTATTACAATAAATAAAATGTTATAAGTATTAAAGAATAGTGGTAAGAGATATTATAATAGCTCTTTCATTTATGAGATAATGAGTATTGTGAAAAAAACTAAAGAATAGGTTGGCGGAACCACAAAAGACTCGTAAAATAAACTTCCTTATAAATACATAAGTACTTTACTCACCTTTTATAATTGCTATGCTTACGTTCTCCATAAAAACAGAATTTCTAGTCTAGTGGTACTTTACACAAGATCATGAAGTGGGTTCAAATTTAATTAAACGAAAAATACAATACAATAATCCACAAATATTGCCTCAAGTGAGTTGAACAATTTTTAAACATTAGTGCGAAACCGGGCTCTGGCGTCGCGGTCGATTTGCAGAGCTTGAGACGAAAGTAAATTGCCGATCCAATATATAAATGAGAATTCCATATCCAAGATGAATAAATTAGTTTGTAATAAAATTATTACTTTTGCAGGAACCTAACTCTTTCCTTCTATGCCGCAGGATCTGGTGCTCACTATTTCTAGATAACTAGCGAGTGCAAGCCTCATTGAGGATCGAGCCCAAGCCGTTAGTAAGCTTTAATTTAGTGAGGTTAATGAGCACGAGATCGAGCTAAAGAGAATTTCACAGTGAATATCAAGCTCAAGCTCGAATTAGTGCAAATCTTGACTAGTGTCATTCTCATTGAGATTAGAGAATGCGAGCTCCACTGAGGATACAGAGCATGAGCCCGAGTGAGTCCCAGTTGCAAAATCACCATTTTTGCTTCTTTCTTTCTTTTTTTTTTTTTTTTCTCTCCTACTCGATTGCGTAAGGTTTATGAACAGCAGAAGTGCTTGCTAGAAAGACCTTAATTAGCATGTGCTTGAATTATCCACCGGAATTGCTTAGGTATCTAATGCAACTTACGTTCACATTTTAACAATTCAGATTATCATTAAAACCTTGAATACTGAGCAGATGTTCACGCAGAATTTTTTGTTGGGGTGTACTTCTGATACGCAATTAATTCTTCGTAAACAAATACAACTTAGAGTACCTGAAGCGGCTTGAGTTGGATTGGATGAAAAAGTAAACATGTATTCGAACTGCACAATGTATTGTTAATTATCATGAACTGGAAAAATTAGAAAAGAAAATGGAAGCGCGACTGATGGGCACCAAACATCAAAATTTCACAAGGCATTTATTGACGTCAAAGCCGCACATCTCAGAAACCAGAAAAAAGATTGGCTCATCAACTATCCGGTCTTGTCCAAGTCAGTTGCTTCTTGTCATAACTTGTGAAATTTCCTGCTAGTTAATCAGAATATTGAAAATTTCCTATAGGCTATTTTAAATTTATTTATTATACACCAATCAGCCAGAATATTATGATCACCTATCTACTATCGATATAATCCCGTCCAGGCGATAGCAGCGTCACCTTCCGAGGAATGTCTACTAGTCAGACACACGTACGGTGCATGTAGTATCAGTGGCCGTATGTAGAATGGAGAAGGCGCGTGATCTATCTGAGTTCCACCGAGGACAGGTTGTAATGGCCCTGAGACTCGACACGAGAATTTCGGAAACTACAGGACTTGTCGGATGTTCGAGGAGTGCTGTGGTGAGTGTCTTCAACAAGTGGCGAAACCAAGGGGAAACGACATCCAAACGTCGAGGGGTTGGGCGCCCCCATCTCATTACAGATGTCGAACGTCGTAAGCTAGGCAGACTGGTAAAACAGGACAGGCAGCGAACTGTGGAGCAACTAATATCCGACTTTAATGCTGAGCAAAGTAGAAGTGTGTCTGAACACACAGTGCACGGAATAATCCTAACGATGTTCCTCCGCAACCGACGATTCATCCATGTGCGAATGTTAACACCACGACATCGGCAACTACGAGTGAAATGAAAACGTGACCATCGTCACTGGACCTTGGCGCAGTGGCAGAGCGTTGCGTTGTCTGATGAATCTCGATACCTTCTTCATCATGACGATGGAAGGGTACGAATCCGTTGTGTTCCAAGGGAACAGCTCCTTGACACTTATACTGCAGGACGAAGACAAGCTGGTGGTGGCTTAATTATACTCTGGGGAACATTCACGTAAGCATTCATGTGTCTAGTGGAGCTCGAGCAAGGCACCATGACGGCCGAGGCGTATCGCACACTGCTTACAAATTACGTACACCCCTTCATGACGACCATGTTTCCCAACGATACTGGCATTTTGCGACAAGATAATGCACCATGTCACAAGGCCAGGAGTGTGATGGGGGTGGTTCGAGGAACACAGGGGCGAATTCCAAGTGATGTGCTAGTTCCTCAACTCGCCGGATCTGAACCCAATCAAACACATCTGGGATGTGATTGAACGTGACGTCAGAGCGCATCACCCTTTCCCCGGAATTTACGTGAATTAGGTGACCAATGGTACCAACTCTCCAGCGACCTACCAAGGATCATTGCGTCCATGCTAAGACGCGTCGCCGTTGTTATCCGTACTAAATGTGGACCATTGACAATTAGTTAGGTAGTCATAATGTTCTGGCTGATATGTGCGTATATGTGAACTCGTAAATTTTGTCTCGACTCGAATTTCGAGACGTCTCGTCTCGAATTCGAGTCGAGTCGAGACAGAAACTGTCGAGTTGAGACAGAAACATATTTTCGAGTCGAGACAACATTTTCTCGAGATGAGTCGAGACAGGCTTAAATCTCGACTCGACTCGACTCGTGCGCATCCCTACTCATGTTCGGTACCCGTGAAATATGCTGTTTCCGTTTTTAGTCGCGTCGATTTAAATGCCATTGGAAAGATCACAGTTCATTTCGGCGACCCAGAACACTAATATCGGTCATTTTCTATCATTTTCATATATCTCCTCCCCCCCCCACCTCCTCTATGTTGCGGTGCACGGCATCGGAAATGTCAATGTTCATCTCAGCGATCCCGAAAATTAGGGATTCGAGACTAATAGACTGTATGGGTTGTTTTTGATCAGTTTTGTGTATTTCCCTTCCCACTCCCCCAAGATGTAGGGATGAGTTTGGATTTAAACGGGATTGGAAGTGTCACTGTTTATCTCAGTGACCCCGAAAACTATGGATTCGACACGAATATGGATTATTTTTTATCAGTTTTATTCATTTCCCTTCCCCCTTTTCCAATTTACGGAGCTAAATTTGGATGTAAACAGGATCGGAAGTATCACTGTTCATCTCGGCGACTCCGAAAACATGGATTGGACACTAATATCGGTCGTTTTCGATCATTTATAAATGTTCCTCTCCCTTCTTCCTTCTCTAAGTTGCACCGTCAAAGTGATACAACAAAACCATCTCAGGTCTGAACCGCATCTATGATGAAAATTTCATCGAGATCGGTCGGGTGGTTGAAGTATTATTATGTTTTCAGTATGGGTCTTGACGGTGTCTGAAGTTGGACTCATGGTGTAGAGCAGCGTTTCCCAACCGGTGTGCCGCGCCACACTGGTGTGCCGCGAATGGGCCGCTGGTGTGCCGCGAGAAAATCGAAACAAATTATTAATTCTATACGAACCAAATTGCAAGACAGGGAAAAATGTATATTTATATTTCACATTACTATGAACCTCTACTATAAATCTACAATTTTAAATTTCATACTGTGTTACTTTTCTGTACATTTTTAATGTTGAAAAACGTATTTATCATTGTCATGACCATTATTACTTCTTTATTGTTGCAGACTATTTCGTAACTTGAAATTTTAACATATCATTCAATAAATTGAACAAAGCAAGCATGCATACAAATTACCTACATTTGTGTTTTAAAAGTATAGGAGATTTGTTTATTTGTTCGTTATTTAGTGATCTTCCCTTTTAGTTAAAGGTTAGATACAGTTTTCGAAAGAGAAAATGGATTTTTAAAAACCCGAGTCCTATATTTCATTGCTATTGTTTTCTATTTTAAAATTAGAATGAAACATAAGTATAATGATTTAGCACGGGGGAAGATCAGTGATCGAGCTTTCTTCTCTGTAAGAAGGAAATTAGTAATCACATTAAAATACCACGGTAATTATATATATATATATATATATATATATATATATATATATATATATATATATATATATATATATATATATATATATATATATATATATATATATATATGGGTGTGCCGCGAGAATTCAAGTTACACCTGTAGTGTGCCGCAAGTTGAAAAAGGTTGGGAAACGCTGGTGTAGAGAGTATCAATAAACTATTCATAAGGAAACGAAAATTGTTTATGGGTGTCCATTTGTTTGAATTCGTGTTTATAAGACAAGAAATGGTTTCAAAAATAATGAGAACTCAAAGAAAAATAAGATAATCTCAGACACTGTTATGCAATATTATAGTAATAAATTCGCAAATGTGTGTATCTAATTAGCCAAATAAAAGTTACAGAGTAAAAAATTATTCATTTCAGTTATTTTAATTATTTTCATATCTTGACGTGAATTATTATTTTTTTAATTGTTTCATATTCTATTATCAACATTATTCAGTAGCTGTAAATTTTAAATAAGTTTTAAACATATAACAGACGAGCCGTATTTGGTGAGCCAAGAATTCGTTGGGTGATCGATCCCCGTTTACGCCCTTCCCCCATCCTTACTTCCGTGGCCTTGGGAAAAGTTCAATCGCTGATGATAACAGATGCATTTTCTGAATCATGAAAAGTAAAGGGAATAAGTTTTGAACCCGGGAGTGCACTAACCATTCCTTTTATCGGAGACGAGAACAAGTTCTATCTTTAATTCGGCATGATTCAAATGTCTTCAAAAAGGCCGTTTTTATACTTCATCTCTTTCTTTTCCTAGTAGCAGAGACATCGATTCCTGGCGGGAGCTCATATGATTCGGATTCCACGTTAATCAGTAGGTCCCGTCTCATATAGCCTCACTGCTAAAAGGGACGTTAAACTCAAAATGAACTTAACTCAACCTAGCAGCAGAGACAACTTGCAAACCGCTTGTTGTAAGCTTGAATTGTAAGTCGGTCAAGCTTGCATCCAGCTTGATTAGAAAACGCGTAAGCGTGCAGCAAGCTGGATTCCAGTAACGAAGTCACATGGGGGCAACCTTGCATTCAGTGTTCCATTCAAGTTTGACACAAGTGTTTTACAAGTCAATTCAAGTCAATAGCCAATGAATGGCCAGTGATGCTATGACGCTCTGCGAAGGGTCTAAAGCAGTGCTATTCAACCAGAGGTACGCGTACCCTTTGGGGTACGAAAAGATGTTTCTGGGGGTACGTAATTCTAAAATAAGCATATTTTCAATATTTATTGAATGATCACAGTTGGAGAAAATACATGTAGTAAGTTCTAAAGTTCTTTTAATTTTTGAATTTTTTAACATTGTCCTCAGTGTGCGAATTATCAGGAAGGATGAGGGGAAAATACCCCTCAATAAAACTGGATGTCTCCCATATGTTTTGAAATTTCCCATGTTCATTTTTTTTTTTTTTCGCGTATGCACTTTACCCCCTATAAATAGTCTTTTGACTGGCACACTGAGTGTCCTTTTATTGGGATTCTATTTATCTCCCCTTTTAAATCAACAGAACATGTGTATTAAATTTAATACGTTAATTTCGCTTTAGTTTATTTTAAACAACTTCAGGGGTACACTATTGAATTTCGAACTGTGTCTAGGGGTACGCGTGAAAAAAAAAAAAAAAAAATTGAATAGCACTGGTCTAAAGCATCGCTTGAAAGTACCGTACAACAAAAGGCAGATTGTATGAAAGCATGCGTTCCAAGTGCAAACGTAGAAAGCCAAAGCCAAGCACGCGCCAACTGACCGAAAGGTTTCTTGGTACTAAGGTTGTTCTCTTATTGATAGTAAGGCGAAGGTACTCTTCAGAAGGTACTCTGACTGAAAATCTTAGGGCTATGAATGTCAAGTTCAAAATATTTTCAAATTGACAAGTTGCGAAGCCACGTTTTGGTAATTCAGATTAAAGCTGGAGACTTAGACGGGGGTAACAAGAATTACTAAACACATCAGAGCGTAAATTTAACATCGAAACTCAAAATATTGCACTTCATTAATACATTGAGAAAGTTGATCCACAATATAAGGCCATTATTTTTTTGTCCTTACCTTTGAACATTCAAATTACTTACGTCCCGAGAATGGACATGCAACAGGGATTAAGAAGGAGACAGATTTTTTATTGTGTGTGAGCAGCAACGAATATCCTATACAGCGTCGAAATTAAATTTTGTAATGAGTAAAATTAGTGTACTGAAGTTACGCGAGAGGCTGAAGCATATTTCAGATTCATAACACTAGTCAACAAATTTTAACTTTTTTTCTGCCACATGAGAGAAAACACCTGATCTTAAAGGAACTTTGGCCGCTGAATTCGAATCTGCAATCCGTTTTTCTCTATCACGCACAGTTTTCCCATGACAGAAGGATTTTCGGGAAATTTCCCCCCAAATTTTCCCTTTTTCTTCATTTTTGTACCTCTAGCTCGGGTACCCTTAGGCATATAAACATACAAATTATATTCTAGGTTATCTTGATTTATACTTAGTAAACCTTATAAGTTTCATCTGAGTCGCATCATTCTTCATTGAGAAATAAATATATTTCTATAAATATATGCTATGTGTACTGTCCATTTTACCATATACAATAGATGCAGAAAAATCACATGTAACTTCCACGGGAATTACAATATAAGCAAGGTTTATACTTCATTGGATTTGTAATGAAACATACTTTACAATGATGTATACACCTGTGCTATGTAACATGCTATTCTACTATTATTAATTGGAAAAGTGGCGATAAAACTCGAGCTATGCCTTTTGCGGTGCCAATGGTCTGGCGAGAACCAACCAGTCATGCTGAAGACTGTTATTTCTGTCTAACAAAAAATTTGGGGTCATTCTAAACGAACAAAATCTAATATTGAGTACCCAAATGTTCCATCCGCTCTAAAACCCATACCACATGGACCTAAACTCCCAATCCCTGATCCATACGCACAGTCAGAAGAATCTTCTCCAGCAGAAGAGCAAGTAGATGAGTTGCCCGAACCATCAATTTCCTTTGATCCAAACTATAGCCCAACCAAAAACACACCTCTTCTTGTTAACCAGTCCAGACTGAATGACTTAGTGAGGGATCTAAATCTGAGTAAGCAACAAGCTGAGTTGCTCGGATCGAGACTTCAAGAATGGAATTTACTGGCTCCTACCACCAGAATTTCAATTTTCAGAAACCGACAGGAACAATTTTCAGGTTACTATATAATGCAAAATTCCCTCTGTGCATGTACAAATATAGATTGTTTAATGGATGCACTAGGTTTCCAACACATCCCTGAAGAATGGAGGTTGTTTATCGACTCCTCTAAAACAAGCCTTAAGGCTGTTTTGCTACATAATGGGAACACTAAACCATCAATTTCAAAGGCATATTCCGTAGAGATGAAGGAAACTTATGAAAGCGTTAACTTATCTGTGTTGTTAGCTGTGATGCATTATAACAAGTACTGTTGGCAAATTTGTGGTGATTTAAAGGTCATTGCTATATTACTGAGGCTTCAGGGAGGATTTACAAAATAGTGTTCTTTTCTTTGCTTGTGGGACAGTAGGGCAACTGAATCACACTACATTCAAAAAGAATGGTCCCCAAGAGAAACATATATGCCAGGGAAACACAAGTATTCTTCCTTAGTTAATTCAGAAAAAATTCTGCTGCCGCCTTTACATATAAAATTAGGCTTAATGAAAAACTTTGTTAAGGCCATGGACAAGAATGGAGAAGGTTTTGCATACCTTAGAAGTCAGTTTCCAAAACTTAGTGACGAGAAAGTAAAAGAGGGGATATTCGTCGGGCCCCAAATTCGGAAACTATTAAAGGACAACATCTTTGAGACAAAGTTAAATAATGATGAACTATCCGCCTGGAGAGCTTTCAGTAAAGTGGTGTAATGATTTTTGGGAAATCATAAGGCAGAAAATTACCGTCAATTGGTTCAAGAGCTTTTGGATAGCTATCAAAGGTTAGGACAGCGTTTCCCAACCGGTGTGCCGCGGCACACTGGTGTGCCGCCAAAGGACCGCTGGTGTGCCGCGAGGAAATCGAAAGAAAATTATTAAATCTATAGCAACCAAATTGCAAGACATAGAAAAAAATGTATATTTTTGTATTTCAGAATACTATGAATTTCTACCATTGAAAAAATTACTGTAATTGTAATATATTATTCTACATTTATTACTGTGTAGCAGACAGTATTTCGGTTCGTACACATTTCCACGGTTAGCTGCTATTTACGCTTCAATTGAGAGTCATACTAACACCGAGAAATGGAAGCACTTGTACGGTACGCGTCAAGTGAAGTTCGTAGAACACTCATTCGCACGTGAATGACAGAACAATACTTTGTTCAACAGGTGTGTTTTGACTTCGACGCATCGCAAGCTGTATGATTGCAATAATATGCACCGGTTTTGGTTAAAACAGCAAAGTTAAAAGTACAAGACATTTATTTTTTCGTTCGTTATTTAGTGATCTTCGTTCTTAGTGAAAGGTTGGATACAGTGTTCGAAAAAGAAAGCGTATTTTTAAAAATCTGAGTCCCATATTTCATTGCAATTGATTTCTATTTTAAAATTAGAATAAAAAAATAAGCATAATGAATTATCATAGGGAAAAACCAGTGATCGAGCTTTCATCTCTGTGAGAAGATCAGTAATCACAGAAAAAATACCATGAAATTTTATATTTGCAAATAATAATAATAATAATAATAATAATAATAATAATAATAATAATAATAATAATATCTACGAGTGTGCCGCGAGAATTCAAGTTACACCCGTAGTGTGCCGCAAGTTGAAAAAGGTTGGGAAACGCTGGGTTAGGATGTAGAAAGTCCCTGAAAATTCACTTTCTTCGTTCCCACTTGGAATTTCCCCCCGAGAATTTAGGAGCTGTAAGTGACGAACAAGGGGAACAATTCCATCAGGACATTCAAAAAATGGAGCAACGTTATCAAGGTAAATGGATCCTCATGTGATGGGCAACTACTGCTGGTTTTTAGTTAGAGAAAGTGACTGGCACTCCAAAAGGAAGAATTAATTGTAAGTACAAATGTTTTAATTTCTTACTTTGTAAAGCAGTTGTGCATTTGATCCAATGTGAGTTATTGATATTTGTTTTTGTAGGTCAATATTAATTTTTTGTTTACTATCTTGAATAATGTTTAAAAGGCGTGGAAACTAATAATTTTGTTGTATACTTTTGGAGTTAAAGATCAGTTTTTCAATAGGATTAATCTGGCGCAATTCCCGTTTCTGTATCACTATATGAACAGTGACATGAGACAAAAAACTACTTTTTTAGGGAGTTTCCCGAAAAATCCCTCTAGAATTTCCCTCTTATAAAAATGGCGGACATGGTGTATACATCATTGTAAAGTATGTTTCATTACAAATCCAATGAAGTATAAACCTTGCTTATATTGTAATTCCCGTGGAAGTTACATGTGATTTCTCTGCATCTATTGTATATGGTAAAATGGACAGTACACATAGCATATATTTATAGAAATATATTTATTTCTCAATGAAGAATGATGCGACTCAGATGAAACTTACAGGGTTTACTAAGTATAAATCAAGATAACCTAGAATATAATTTGTATGTTTATATGCCTAAGGGTACCCGAGCTAGAGGTACAAAAATGAAGAAAAAGGGAAATTTTGGGGGAAATTTCCCGAAAATCCTTCTGTCACGGGAAAACTGTGCGTGATAGAGAAAAACGGATTGCAGATTCGAATTCAGCGGCCAAAGTTCCTTAAAGATCAGCATTCTTCTTTCATGTGGCAAAAACCTTGTTGACTAGTGTAATTAGAAGGATTTTAAGGTAGTTAAAAAAAATAAGCATCTAATACATTTTGTGCTCAAAAAGTATATAAACTCAATTTGGTCTATGTGATAAGCTTTAGTCGACAAAAAAAAAAAAAAAAAAAAAAAAAAAAAAAGATGAAAATGGAATATTTGTTAGTTAGACAAGATCATGTGTCATTTGGCTTATGGTCTTTTAATTAACCTCGTACTGTTATGGTAGTATCAATTTAAACAAAATCCGAGGAATATGAGGAGAACAGATCGGAGTAATATGGGTTACTAGCGTTTTCTTGTTATAGACAAACAAAAGGAAATGATTATTTTGGGAAGTATATATTATTGTAAATGCACTACACGTGTTTGAACATAAATTATAAACAGCGTTTACCAGTTCTTTTGTACTGTTGTTTATTAGGATCACGCGAGTAGGTTTACTGTAATGTTAGTATGTACGTACGTTACCCCACACAAAAGGGATTTATTTGTTTATTTATTATTTTATATTTTATTTATTTGTTTATTGCAATAGGTAAGTAGAGCGATTATCTCGACTGAGTTAGTTAATGGACTTAATCCGTTAACACCTTCACGGGGAGCAGGGACTTGAATTGTATCTATTCTTATCCTGGTATCTACTATTGAAACCAGTAGTGGCAATTAAGTGTGAACATTGGAGAGGAGCAAAAATTTTCCATTAATAAGGGGGTATGTGACTAGGGAACGGTGTGGAGACAAAATATAGGTGGTAATACCCCATGTCCCCGTAACTGCAGCCACTAATTGAAAGTAAAGTAGAGGAAATTACACATAGTTCCGTTAGATGGTACCAAATATCATCCAGCAGTTGACATCTACCGGACAAAATTGAAACTTCTAGTGTGTGTGTGTGTGTGTGTGGTACTTTTTAGTACCTCCGTGAAGTTGACCCCCATATGAACACTAATGATCTGTTTTAATGCAATCAATAGTGCTTCTTCGAACACCAACTTCGAATATTAGTGCTTCAATAATTTGTATGCTAGAAGCAAAAAAAAAAAAGAAAAAGAAAGAAAAGAAAAGAAAAAAGAAAAAAGAAAAGAAAAGAAAGAAAATGGTGAGTCTGCCCCTGTCCACCCCGGGCTCTCAGAGAGGGCTAACTTCACGTTAGTCTACCAGAAAACAGCAACGATGAAACCTAGTGCAATCGATAGTGCATCGTTAGTACTAGTGCTGTCGAATTTTTGTGACATTTGCGGTTTTCGGTTTTTGAGAAAAACGGTTTTCTGAAAACCGAAAACCGCAAATGCGGTTTTCAAAACTGAAACTGCAAAAGCGGTTTTCAAAACCGACATTTCGGTTTTATGAAATATTACTTCTTTCAAAACCCGTTTTTCGGTTTTTTTAAAAAAACGATTTCGACAGCACTAGTTAGTACTTCTAGAAAATACTAATAGTTTTGTTAGTGTTTCACTATTAGTGTAGATATGGATAATCCCTATATTATGAAATACAGTACATAGGGGAAAGTTTACTTGTCTAAACTTAGTCCCGCCCACATGTCAAATACTACTAAAACTTTTCACATCGTTAGTGCTTCGTTAGTGCACTAAACACTAACATTTGTGCTATGATAGTTCAGAAGTTATTAATGAATAACTCGCACGCGAGGCTAACTTTAGATTTTCACCTTTTACACAATTTTACAGTAACTGTCCCACAAAAAAGAACAAACGCCGGTGGTTAGTGCGTTGTTAGAGCTCTATAAAACACTAAGCACTAAAGTTATAGTTATCATAGCTTAGAAGTTATAAGTGAATAACTCACTTGGGTCTAAATTTAAATTTACCGAATTGTCCCACAAAGGTGCGATAAACGTAAAATATTACTGCATCGCTAGTGCTCCAAAAACACTAACTTTAGTGCTATCGTAGTTTAGAAGTTCTTAATGAATAACTCGGGTGGGGCTCGCTAACTTCAGATTTTTCAATTTTTACATAATTTTACATTAATTGTCAGACAGAAATAAGACAAACACCAGTAGTTAGTGCATTATTAGTGCTCTATAAACACTGAGCACTAATGTCAGTGCTATTATAATTTAGGAGTTATTAGTGAATACCTCGAATGGGACTGAATTTATCTTTATTGAATTTTACACTAATTGCCCCACAAAGGTAGGACAAACGCTAATGGTTACTGCATGGCCAGTGCTCAAAAATAGTACGGTAAGTCCTAACATTAGTGCTATCATAGTTTAGGAATTATTAATGAATACCGGTAACTCAAGCTGTGCTAACTTTACATTTTTCAAGTTACACAATTTTATAGTAATTGTCCTACAAAAGTGGGACAAATACCAATGCTTAGTGAATTGTTAGAGCTCTATAAATCACTAAGCACAATTGTTAGTGCTATCATATTTTAATATTTATTAATAAATAACCCAGGAGAGGCTAAATTTAAATTTATCAAATTTTACAATTGTCCATCAAAAGGCAGGATATCGCTAATGGTTAGTGCACTGTTAGTGCTCTAGAAACACTAAGCACTAACGTTAGTGCTATCTTAGTTCAGGACTTATTAATGAATAACTCTGGCGGATCTAACTTTAAATTTTTCAACTTACATAATTTTACAGTAGGCTTAAGGAGTCGTTCACATATTACAACGCGGCAAAAGGGGAGAGGGGTTCGGCTTTGCGTTACGAAGTGTGACAAGAGGGGAGGAGAGGGGTTTACGTCTTCGTTACGTAACGAATATTCTTTTGCTGTAATTTTGACTTTTATTCTCAGATCTACAGCAATCATTTAAACAAATAACTGTATTCAGTTCTTTCGTTCTAAGGGCCGCGGTGGCTCAGCGGTAGAACGTTCACCCCTAACAGCACAATTACATAGCAGGCATATGCCTATCATGTTCCCTCAGGTATATGGGAATGTGTCCAGTATATGCTTTATATACTTCTGAGAAAGAAATCACATTAATGGCAAGTGATAGTCACAGTCTATGTCCACCCCTAGGCACATGCCTGACATGTACCTGGGGAACGTGCCTAGTAAGTTCTAGGTATGCTCCCCATGCCGTAAGCGTCAATGAACCACAAAATTACGCCCCCAAAATATGTTAAATCACCTATATACGTAATGCGTTTACATTAAGGTGAGTCTAAACAACACTTTAAACAAGTAAAAAAAATGTAGGGCTACCCTAGAGTAGCTACCCTAGAACCACCAACCATTGGATTACAACCCGCGTGCTCTTCCGAATTTTTTAAAATATATTTTTTTAAATTTCCTGACAATTTTTTCTATTTTAGCCAGTTCTCAGGACTACTAGACACGACAGGGACACGAACACAGAAACATCGAGGACAGTTAAAATTCCACCCTTGCTGTTCAGAGTTTTCGAACCCCCAATGGGCTTCACCTCACAATTATCAGCCTAACACCTCAGACCGCTCGGCTACACGCACCAGCTTTCCGACTCGGCCACAGAGGCGATGAAAAAAACATCGTTTGTAGAGGGATAAACTCTTGAGGTCTTTTGCGTTCGGCTAATCCGAGTGCTCTTTTAACCGCAGGGGCGGATCCGGAGGAGAGACGATCGGGGCGATCGCCCCCCCCCAGAAAAGGAAATTTTCTTATTTTATATATATAAATAAAACCCATCCCAAAGTTTGGAGCCGTTAAAAGTAGCAGTATGACAACACACCGTCCCCCCTTCCCCAGAAGTCGGTCCTGGAGCCGCCCCTGTTTAGCCGCATATATTCGGCTACAACCGTTTGGGATCAGATAAAATCTGCTCGTCATGTAATTTTATAACAAATTGACGAGTGTCTATTTAGTTTATTTCATAGTTTTTCCATATTCACTTTCAAATGATGGACGACAGTTGCCATCTAATAAAGTTAATGCGTTTATTACTTCTAGTACACAATCGCTTAGAAAAAGAAGCAACTAATGCATCGAATGTGGGAGATGAATTTAGAACACTTAAATGGCAAATGCCTAGCTCATCTTGTGCTGTTAGGGTAGCTGAAACAATATGTACCTAAAGAACTTACCTAGAACATAACAGATATATGTCCCAAGTAACGACATAAGAACAAATGACTATTAGAGTACAAAACTGAGACAAGTATTATATAAATGGTATATTTGTGGTACATAGTTGCAAATACCAATTAGGTGTAACAAGTCCCTAAAACTGTAGGTAGCTGAAGTACATACTTAGCACATGAATATCATCTGTGCCAAGTGTCGGTTACCTAAAAAAGTAGCTGGGACACCTAAATGGCACATGCTTAGCACTACTTGTGCTGTTAGGGACATCTGGTGCATAGGGTTCTTGGTTCGATCCCAGCTTGTGTCAAGTGAACTTTGTGGTGGACAAACACCGTCTGTGGGTTTTTTTCGGGGTTCTCCCGTTTCCTCATGCTTTCTTCCTTTCATCATTTCATCCATTTCTCATCATCACCGTCTCCTTTTGAGTAGCCGGCATAACCGTGGGACGTAAAACTGAGATTTCATTTCATTTTTTTCTTTTTTGTAAATGAACTCGCAGAATACCCGTTCTCGCACAGGGAGAAAACGTTTCAGTTTGGACATAAAGGGTTCCAAGACTGTCACCAATTAACTTATAGACCCTAAAACTATGAATTCGGCACTAATATCGGTCATTTCCAATTATTTTTACATGTCACTATCATCCATTAGGAGTACTAATGGGGACTAAATTTTAATTCAAACGGCATCGGTAGTGTTACTGTTCATCTCAGTGGCCCCGAAAGCTATGGGTTCAACACTATATCGGTCATTTTCGATCATATATATATATATATATATATATATATATATATATATATATATATATATATATATATATATATATATATATATATAAAAACTGAAACTCATCTATGTTGAAAATTTGATTGAGAGCGGTATGGTGGTTAAAGAGTCATTAAGTTATATAGTCACTCTCATGACAGGTGACGAATCCTGCGTGTATTACAATACGATAAAACTCCGTTTTATGGTTATCGCAGCATTGCATTTACAGCACACACTTTCCCGAGTTAGTTGTTAGTGATCATCATCACCGCTTGAAAATGCCCTTACTTTCCCACTCTTATCGCTATTTCTTAGAATATTAGTTAAAACTTTTGATTTGAATCATTACCCATTCCATTCTTCTATGGAGTTTCGCATGTAAAACAGAAGAAACTCTTTTTCTTGAAATAATATTTTCCGCGATGGAACAATCCCCGATTTACAGACCAAAATAAGATATTGATATCCTAATTCGTCGGATATTCATCTAGTACATTTTTTTTTATTTGAATATTTGTGAAGAAATCAAGGTTATTCATATTTTCGCACTGATTTATGACAAGAAGAATTTTAAAACGTCAGTGCTATGTTATTTTAGGAGCTATTAATGAATAACTCAGGCGGGAGGAGGGACAAATGTCAAAGATTAATGCATCTATAATATTGCATAAAACATTAACCGCTAACGTCAATGTAATTATAGTTTAGAAGTTATTAATGAATAACTCGGTAGGAGTTGACTTTTATTGAGTTTGCATTAATTCGAAACACAGATGGGATAACCGAAAAAAGCTTAGTGCATTGTCAATGCTCCATAAAACACAAATCACTAAAGTCAGTGCCGTCACAGTTCAGGAGTTATTAATAAATAACTTGGGCGGGGCTAACTTCAGCTTTTCAACTTTTACACAATTGTAAATTCGGTAAACTTAAATTGAGTCCCGTCTGAGTTATTCGCTAATAACTCCCAAACTATTATACCACTAACTTTATGCTTATCGATGCATTAACCTTTAGCGATTATTCTACGTTTGATGGACAATTATTGTAAAATTCGATAAATTTAAATTTAGCCTCGCCCGAGTAATTCCTTAATAACTCATAAAAGATTGTGTCACGAACATTAGTGCTTAGTGTTTATTGAGCACTAACGATGCACTAATTTTTATCGTTTGTCCAACCTTTGTGGGACCATTATTTTAAAATACAATAAGTTTAAAGTCAGCCCTGTCCGAGTTATTTATTAATAACTCCTAAATTATGATAGCACTAAAGTTAGCGTTCAGTGTTCTTGGAGCACTGACGATGTAGTAAGATTTGATGTTTTCCCCACCTTTGTGAAACAATTATTGTAAAATTCGATAAATCTAAATTTAGCCCCGAGTTAGTTATTCACTTACAACATCTAAACTATGATAGCAGTAGTACAGACCGTACTTCTCGACAAAATTCGTTGCCAAGCCCCTAAAATTAAATTATCTGTTTTTGTAATGTTTTGTTAAATTTTTACAAATTTTATCCTATTTTTGGTACAATTTATGGTGATTTTATACAACTTATGGTGGTTTTATGATAATTTTATACTGTTTTCGGTGATTTCTCTTACATTTTTGCCATTTTATAGTGATTTTCAGTGTTCCCATCCAACAAAATTACTGTAAAACATTTTTCTTAATATACTTTGATATCTAAGAGGGTGACACTTGATGGAAACACACAAATGGTTGAGAAAACAAAATTTAATTACCGTTCTTCCTAAGCCTTTAAAGAAACGTGTTCCTTCCCTTTCTTGTCCTTGCCTGAAGTGGTGAAGAATAGATGGATGAACTTGAGGGGATGTCAAGAGAGATTGGTGTTAACTTTAAATAGAACTGTTTTTTGTATTGAAGAAACTTATTGGAATTGGTTGCAGCAAGGAAACACATGCGGTGAAAAAATGTTTGGTCCTAAGGTTAGGTAACCAGTGGGGAAAGGAGTAGGTATACGTAAAAATATTGACTCTGGCCTCCTGATTGGCTGATCCCTTTCCTTTGTGTCACATCATATGGGCATACCATTGTATTGTTTAGTGACGTGATGACAGGTTGGGAGTAGGGATGAAAAGGTGTACAGTGTTGTTTGACGGCATGTAAATAAAGGAATAGAGCCAGATGGTAAGAGACATTGGTACTCCAGATGGTTGAGGTTGTGAGAACACGTATACAGTCCTTTGTTGGGTAGAAGAAGAAATAATGTGATTACATGATTGGCGCCGACGGTTTAATGAATACGAATGGAATGTGGAGGCCACGACTCTTTATAGAGAACAGGAAATGGTAAATGATATGTAGAATAATATTTGACATGGTTGTTTGGCCCCGAAGGTTTAAGGAATAAGAAAGAAGGGAAGGAGACATGTGGTAGTTGGAAGAACAACGTGTCCTTGTTGTATTGTAGTATTGGTTATTGATATTTTTATTGATAGCTGAATAAAATATGCATATTATGTCTAGATGACATATTGATAGAATAGAAGAAGAAAATCTAATCAATTGTATGTATTCATTTATGTTTAAATTTACATAAATTGTAAGCATTTTTTGGTTCTTAAGAGATAGGGAAATATACCATGGTAAGAGGTAGTTATTTCTGTTGCAGTTGTTTGAGCTTCGAGGTAGAAGGTGGAGTTTGTTAACATGTATAGAAAGACTCCAGCAAATGAAAAACGAGAGGCGGAGAATGATTTTACAATTTTTTATTCCGCCCAGAAACTTGTAGGAACCAATAATAAAAGGAAAGAGGAGTACTTAGGTAAGAACGAGGAACGAATGATAATTTGTTTCCCATTGCTTGAAGGAGGTCCTTCTTGGGTAAAGGAACCCTTTTTAATTTTCCTGTTCCCTGTCAGCCAGCTAGTTTTATGATCCTGCTACCTGAGGTTAGGGAAGATCGACACTTTTTACCTGAGGTACGGTTTAATGTTGAGGGCAATGAAGTCTTTACCTGAGTCTTCCTTCTACCTTTTGCAGACAATCTTTAACAACATTTTAAACATATTTTGCATAAATTAGTTTAATTTTAATTATTAAATTAATGAATTAATTATTTCATGAAAGGGATAGAAAGAATGATTTTTCGTGTTCAACATTTGTGTTAGAGATATACTGTGATATGTATAATATAGAATAGTATATATTGTATATATATATATATCAGATATTATGCGAAGAAACAGACACAGCCCTAAGAAAAGTATCTGATGCATTTATATGGTGTTTTCAGTGGATGATACGGGATTTTAGCATAGAGTATCATCTTTTCAATGATGTTTGCGTATAATCGCGTACGAAAGTAAGTTGAATCACAAATTAGATGTGTATACGAGTAGTTTCTGTCAATGGACGTATGTATGCATGTCTTTTTGATATGTGGATATGAATATATGTACCATGTTGCATGCATATCATGTTCTGTATGCTTTGTGTAGTGTATAACCTTACTTTGAATGTACTATTGGGTTGCAAAACCTCTTGTTATGGTTGTAATGTTGGGTTGCATAACCGTACCTTTTGGTTTGTATTGTACGCTTATATATATTGTGACTCTTTATGCATGTTAGTGTTTTAAACATGCCATGAATGTAATGTTGGGTTGCAGAACCTCTTCTTTGGTGTAATGTTGGGTTGCATAAATTTAACTTTATTGTAATGTTATATATTGTGACTCTTTACGTATGTAAGTGTTTTAATTATGCTTTAAATGTAATGTTAGGTTGCATAACTTCTACTTTGGTGTCATGTTTGGTTGCATAACCTCTACATTTTTGTTTGTATTCTAAGGTTGCATATAGTCACTTTGTATGTATGCATAGGAAAAGAGCCAACTGACGGGTGTTGTGAAAAATTTATGAACGTATCTGAGTATATTATGACTGTTAGGACACAATGTTACCATTTACACATTTTACTATTTACATACGTATTTACTTATACACTTATACAAGCAATACCAATCATTCAACGCACTTAATACTTTGGTAACCATATGGTAATGTCCTATCGTCAGTGATACTGTCATGATTCAATCGTCGCCTTTCATTTACAACATTTTGATGTGTTTCAGTTTCAGACCTGGATACGATGACAAATGCTGGCTTTCAAACAATCCTCTCTGAGTTCTTTAACTGTTTTTGTCAACTTTATCCCGAACTAGTTGATAAAAATGATCAAAATTATTTCTTGTCGTATACGATGATTTAAAGTAATTTCCCTAATTTTAAATACATAATCTACTTTCCCCATTTCAACTTCCTTTAAACGATAATTTTTTGGCCTTAATCCTATAAATGCATTAATTTCCCATCCCTCTGGATCATTTTTGGTTAGTTCACCCAAGCAGGAACCCAAGGAAAGTGGAGGTTTTTCATCACGTCGCTTTATAAATATAATACTATCGGTGTCGCATGGTAAAACACGATCAAGTTACACAGCTGTTAATAATTTGTAAAGTTTTACACGTGCCCACGAGGTGATGAATGCTGCAAGGACAACATTTCAAAACTTCCATGGTTTTTGTTTTCAATGTTTTTATACGTTACAATGAGATGTTGCTCTCCAATTGGTAATACAGTTTGTGCCACATATTGTGGTGCCCATAGATAACTCAAAATTTTTTCTGGGGTATCAACAATTACAGATTGCGATAAATCCGTTCGATGTCCACAATTTCCATATAGCGAATTGAGGAATATTTTGGAAATATACCTCAGACCAGGGTTCGATTGATTGTTATTTTCCGTTAACTGAATGCCTTCATGGACATAATAATCTGCAATATATTCTTTTTGTCTTCTTTAGCTTACATCAGCTGGGAAATCCTGAAAATTTATATTTCATTTTTAGCCAGGAATTCACATAACCTTTAAACAGATTATCTTCCGATCCGGATAATTCGAATTTCAAAATCTCGATATCTTGTATTTAAGTTTTAAGGCTATATGAAGTTCAAGGGTACTGAACGTATAATGATGATGCGTTCTGAATCACAGTGCATGCAGTTGTCAATACATCCTATCATAAACGTACGGCATAACCCAAACAATATGCGAGTATTGCACGTATGTGGGAGGATTGGAAAATATAAGCCTTTGGAGGCAAGATGGTACATTTGTCTAATTCATGAATACTTTCCACTTTTGGAAAGTCCGGCCCCTTATATATTTTTGGTTCACCTATAGGTATTGGTGTACGTGCAACCAACCAAGTGTATAACGATATTACATCATTATATGCCACGAACTCTTCGCTGGTACATTCGTATAATGCATTGAAACATTCGTTAGGTCCACCATGAAAACTATCCTTAGGTACCAGGTAATCGACAAGGTCATTACACTGTGTTTGAATAAACTCTTGAATTTTTTGTTGTTTTCCACCAGGAGGACCCATTCGCATTCCCACATTGCAACGACATTAAGATTTATTTTTTAAGAAATGTTATTCTCATGGTGCTTCTTTCACACCAGTCTTGTAGCGATATATCTTGCTTAGAAATGGAATCCAAGGATACGTGTCGCAATGGAGGATAACAGTTCACATACCCGTGGTAGTAACACTCATGCAACTCCTAAACTGAATTTGTTTTCAAATCCATCGACCTTATACCTCCCAAATCGTTTTTGAATCCATTCCCGGAATGACGGATTTCATTACCCCTACTACGTTCTAAGTACTGCATCCAGTACATTGCCTTTAGGCTTTGACGATCACGGTGGTCAAACCCATAGGGTGGAATAATTTATTTGGGTAAATATAAAGTACGGTACGTCAGTATTGCCAAACCAGCAATATTTGGCGCAACGATAATACATTCGATACCATTCGTTTTTTCCTCAATTAAATTTGAAAATTTAATGACAGCCTCTGCTAAAACTTTGACATAATTTCGACAATATTCCATCATTGAAGGTTGTACTGCTCGAAAAGCTTGTTTAGTCTTCTGTGCTCCGTGAATCAGGGTCAAAATACTTAAGCTCGGGAATTTTGCGTACATAATTTTGGTTGTTTAATGTATTAAACACGTATTGGAAATCTCCCTTTCGTAAATTTGCAGAAAGGCCTAGTGTCGTTGGGAGTTTTGACAAGTTAACTCCCATATACAAATATGTTCAAGGAAATAAATCTTTTGTGCTAAAGGCATTTCAACAATTGTTTGCCCCTGACATTATTACTTCAGGTGTAAAATGATGGCACATTTTCAAAGTTTTTAGCACAGAAGTGCATATCATAATTACTACCATTACAATGATTTTTTTAACATTGGTTGAATTATTAATACATGATTAACAAATCCATCCATGTCCCGGAATTCAAAAGAACGGAATCCGCTTTGATCTCCGCATACAAAGCATGTATCATCAAGCTTCGTGTCCTTACACTTGTAGCAGGCATGAATACAATTCACGAAATTTACGTGATGTTCTTTTCCGTGTTCAGTTTTAGGAAGCAACATCATTTCTATATCAAAGATGATGGTATGGTCATCGTTCACATACGTATAACACCTTTTACAATAACGTTCACCACATTTATGTTCAGAATTACGTGCACGCATGCCAATCATATCACCGCAATGGACACAGATTCTCTTTGTTTCGAAGTCTTTACTCAAACAATTCCGTTTTATGATTGGTAAAGCATTCATCCCTAGAAAACAGTTTATGGCAATCAATGCACTCGAGTTTAATATTATTACATACATCGTGATACTTTTCACACATTATGCATTTGAAGTTACACTTATGATTTTATGAGACGATAACATTCCAAACAATACTGAAATAACTGTTCTTGTTCAATAGCGTTGGAATATTAGTAATTAATTCATATTGTCCTTCAGTATATAAAATGGAAATGGAAATGGATGCATGTATTCCATGATAAATTACATTGTAGTTTCGAGTTAAACGATTCTTTTCGTAGACGACAGTTTGGTAATGAGGTAGTAGCTTATTTTGAAACTCTCTTACATCGTCAATAGTACATCCATGGTGGATTTCAATGTCAACTTTAGCATTGACACAGAAATCCTTTGCCTGATTTAACAAACGTTCAGAATTGTTTTTCAATCTATATATGTAGCTATAACAATGATCAGCCCTATCCATTCCAAGAATAATACGTTTGGGAAGGCAATACACATCCTTTTGTATAGAAATAATACATTGCTGCATGTGTGTTACAAGATCAGTATATTTTGCTGAACCCATAGTTCGTCCCCTACCTTTACGTGAATCGACGATATGAATTTTGAAATTTACTTTATCACCAAGTAAATAATTTTCATTACTATTTAACAAATTTTCAATATTACGATATATAATGTCGGAGCTTATATCTGTCAACTTTTGACGCCACGAAATGTGTTTTGGGTTATTGATCGTCGAAGCAGAACTTTCTATTGTTATACCAACATACATATGATCGTCGGTATCATTTAACACATGCTCCTTTAGAAATTCAAATAACTGAATACGCTTTTCAGGATCATCAATTCCATTTTTCCGCATACGTTCAATTGCAACTACCTTTCCTGTAAGTCCAAAATAAGTATAATGTTTGGTTGTATTATGAACAATACGAAAATATTCATCCCTCCCAGCACCATACATGTTAGGTTCTGATACAGAACTAGTGCTAGGACCTGGAAGGTCTATAGAATCTCCCATGAACACGCTAAAGTCAAATGTCGATAAACCGTTAGTTTTTCCTTTAGACACAAGTTTTGACGTGCTAAATTCCTCATATTATCTTGATGAAAGAACCATACATGATATAAATCAATAATATCTTTCGCAGTCTTACAAGTCTTCAGAACAAAATGAGGATCACAACTAAAATGCATGAATAACGCATACAATAATTTTGCATATGATTTATTGCTTACCCTTATACCCGTACCATGGCATTCCGTTAACACTTTCCACATAAATAAAACTTTGATAGGATTTTCGTATCCACTCGCTTCTTGTACTGACAACATGGTGCAGATCACAGAGTGTCCTTAAATTGTATTACTGTTGCACAATTGTAGTTTAAATTAATGTTTCTTAAAACAGTAAATATTTTGCACAACGGTGTACTATAAATAAATTAATAGTGTTATTCACCGTGGACACATAAAAATTTTTCGATAATTTTTCGTATTTCTTCAAATGACAAAGTCCCGTAGACTTTCATGATATGATTCAGTATGTATTTACCGAAGATTCATTTTTAAGGATCCTTTCACAGTTGCCGCTAACTGTAAATTACAATGTCTCATATCTTTTTCAGTTCACAACATACAGTTAAATAACTTTCCTGTTTCAAAGTAGAACAACTTCACTTAATCCACAAGATTTACCGAAAATTCAGTTATAAGTTTATCGGCAATTGCACTAGCACTTTGTAACGATTGAAAAATCGTTACATTTTTCGTTAACTATAATAATAAAACTTCCCGTAATTGTTTTCAGTTCACCAAAGATTCAGTTCTAAGTTTACCGACAATGTACTTGAAAACTTATCGTCAATTCCACTAGTACAAGCCGTTAACTATAATAAAACTTCCCGTAAAGTTTTCAGTTTATCAAAGATTCAGTTTTAAGTTCATCAACAATTAGACTACTACTTACCACTAACTATAAAGTTCAAGTATTGTTTAGTTCACCGAAGATATACTTCTAAGTTTATCGGTAATCCTTCACTACTTTCCGATAATTATAATTTGCAAACTGCCGAAATAAAAATGTCTTTAGGCTAATTACAGCATACAGCGTATAACCAGGAACGTCTTCAATCTTTCACTGATTCTTCATTATTGAATTAGATTTAATGTATAATTCTACTATAGATACACATAATTGGAAATCCAAGAATTCTATTTAATTCCAAGAATTTCACACGAAGTTTCCCGAATATAAACTTAATGATAATGGCAAAGTCTCGTAAGTAGACTATTTGATATGATGCACGACTTGTTTGCCGAAGATCAACATAAGAGTTTATCAACAATTCCTGGTCACATTGTAGTAAATGTAAGTTTGAAAGACTTGAAACTTTACAGATTAGCAAATATATACTTGAACGTTTGTTGTTAGATGTACGTGTACTTTGCAATAATTGTAATTTAGGAAACTTTGTAACGAAGCTGTTGTCTTTAAAATAATTGCAGTAACAACAACACACAGAGTACAACGTCTTCATTTGAGCAGCACTTGATGTATAGGATGCGCTGAGGATTGTTGCGCGAAATTTTCACTTTTGAAAACGTAATCTCGTACCAAGATATATTTAGTTTGTAAGTCGTATACAGATACTTTGAAAATTACGTGAAAACATTTATAAATTTGTAACAGTAATATTACGAAGTCCGTTAACTATATTACATTGACAAGCACATTAATTTAATGAACATCACGCGACGTTAGCAAAACACTTTGAACGAAACATAACATTGTTATTCAGTTAACAGAGAAACTTTCCAATATACTAAGTAAATACACATAGTTGCTTCGTTTGACTACGTAAACTTCTAAGAGCAAATTTTATTTGCGAAAAAAGAAAAAATGTTGCAGAAGCTCATAAGAACACTCGTAAAGCGTGATCCATCAAATAATTGTTACATGAAAATCTTTGATTGAAAAAAGCAGAAGTAAAAACTAAAAAAACAGTGTTCCAATCCAATATGCAAAAAGAAAATTAAATGTACAAGTTAAGAAATCAAAAATGTAAAACTGAAAATAAAAAATCAGAAGTAAAATTTTAGAAACACAATATTGCGATTCACATTGCAAAAACAAAATTAAAAGTACAACTTTAAAAATTAAAAAGTACAAGTTACGAAACAAAAATGTAGAACTGAAAATAAAAAATGCAGAAAGAAAAATTTAAAAACACAATGCTGCAATTCAAATCGCAAAAAGAAAATTAAAAGTACAACTCTAAAAATTAAAAACTGCAGTAACACAAGTTTAAAAACACCATGTTGCAAACGAAAATGTAAAGCTGAAAATTGAAAGCACAAGTTACGAAAAAATGTAAAGCTGAAAATAGAAAATGCAAAAACAAAATTAAAACTACAAGTTTAAAAATTAAAATGAAAACTAAAATAAAAAGTGCAGAAACAAATAAAAAAAATGCAAAACCAAATAAAAAACCGGAAAAACGATTTTAAAAAACAAAATGTTGCAATCCAAAATGGAAAAAGAAAATTAAAAGTACAAGTTACGAAAGAAAAATATAACACTGAAAATAGAAATTGCAGAAGCAAATTAAAACTTCAAATTTAAAAATTAAAATGCAAACTCAAATAAAAAGTGCAAAAACAAAAACAATGTTGCAATCCAAAATGGAAGAAGTGAAAACAAAAATGAAAACAGACAATACATGACAAATTGTGTGGAAGTATAGATCGTACATCGCGCCAAAATGGGTTGCAAATCCATGTCATTAAAATAATGATGGCAGATTACGATCTATATTACTACACTACTACACACTACTATGAGATAAATCACAAAAAATGTTACGACATATCCCGTAGGAAATTCTACCCTTTTGTGCCATACACGTGTCCTGTTCTACATCCTCTGAAAATGTGCTAGGTCTCACAACGCGTACTCGGCCAGCAATGCGAATCTGTTGTGATAAAGCGTTGTTTGTATTATAAAAAGATGTATGTTCCTCTTATGCACTAACAAGTGCGCAAATAGCATCTTTGCTGGCGGGGAGAAAACAAATTTGTTTTAACTGTCTGTCACCTGATGTCGCTTAAATCGTAATATTACGGATTTTCTTTCCGAAATAAAGCATACCCTAAACAATAGAAATTTCTTAGAATCGTTCCGCGTTATTAGTATTTAATCAACATTACTAACTTTTGTGTGTACAACATTTTTATCATCAACTTTATTTGGATTAATAAATCCAAAAATATGTTGTAATCCCGGTGTATTACCAATCATACATTGATTTTCTAACTTTAAAGAATGTTTAATAACAAATTGATTTTTGTTTTTTAAATAATGTAGCATACAAATACTTTCAGGAATAAACTGTAGAATACTCAATCGATGAATAATATCCTCGTGTTATTCAACATGATGACGTTCAACTTTATCATCGATAACAATAGTAATTTTAATTTCTTCATTTTCACCAATATTATAAAAACTCCATGGAATGTTAATTGGTGTTAATGCAACACCCCATTCCCCTATTCGTTAAATTAATATGTTGTGCTAATTTTACTCGAAATCATGCTGTAGTATTATGAAAAAGTTTACTACTAGCATTTGAAAGAAGAGTACCGTAAAAGTCGTGTGTAAAGTTGGAATTCGTCTTGCAGACTGACTAGAAATCTGATCTAATCCACGAATTCATACTTGACGGATACCCCAACCATTTTAAATACATCCACCCATTTTTACGCTTCAATACTTTTTCAATGAGATGTTTTCTTTGATTTTATAATTACCTTTTGTAATTATTCTGCATAAAATATTCCTTTCATTTCTTCACCATTCCAATCGTTCAATTTATGAGTGACAGGATTTGATTTAATACATTTATCAACAATAAATATTTTTTGACCATTTAGGTAAATACCTTTTTCTAATATATGTTTAAACTTACTAACACGAAGATAATAAACTGGACTAAATTTACAAATTATTCTTTACAACTTACAACTCTTTTTAAATTCTATTTCCGTAAAATGTTTCCCTCACTTGATTCACATTGGAATCATTTACTTGTGCAGGTGCCATTTTAATACTTGAATGATATCGATGATTATAATTATTTACATTTTGATCTAAGACATTTATATAACGATAAGTATTCCGTTCAGTAAAATAACGATAGAATCTGTCTTTTAATGTGCATATAAAACGTTCTGCTAAAGCATATTTAATTTCGGAATCAACACTATAATAATTAATTCCATATTCTTTAAACAATTGTTTTACATGACGATTATAAAATTCACTAAATAAATCTGTTCGTACGTTAAACCCGGTGTGAAAGGCACACCTTTCCCAAGTGCAATTTGATAATAATATGCAATTTTATTATTTTTCAATATGCAAATCTTACCTATTTACATATTGATATTTTAATTTTGCATTTAACGTATTGATATTTCTTTTATTTGATATATAATTAAATAGATGAATTTCCAAATGCTCTTGGAACTGCCGTACTTATATATATATATTACCCTTACGCGCCCTCATTCATTTCAAGTAAATGTACAATTTCATCTCATAAAGTAATTACTTTGGCATCTAGAAGGACTATTGTGCTTCTCACCTGAGAGTGAACGATGCCACCCAGCCGAAAAAGAATTCAACCTAATAATCACTTTCAAGTGATAACAGGTGTATTTAGATGTGCGATGTTAGTCTATATAAGTATTTTCACGTTTTCTATAATATTTTTATTTTTTTAATCATATAACTAAATATAATCGAAAATTCAGTGCCTAGTTCAAATTTTAAAAAAATAACCGGACGTCTCTACAAACTGCTTTTCAGATAGATAGAAGTGAGTATATATATATATCAATTAGTATAGAGCTTTTGTATGTGAAGTGACATTATAATAACTCAAGGAAGAAAAGCCTGAAGTTTTCCACAAGATTCTTTTTAAGAAAGCGTGAAAGAAACCAACGGACAGACAGCGTCCCTTTCCGAAATAGGATATCTGGAATGGAGTCGCGGGGGAGAGAGAGAGCGACAGTTTTGAAAGAAATGGCTGGAGGGAGAAATGAGGGTCAGTTGGTGTGTTTTTGTTTGAAGTGTGAAGAGGTCTCCTCAAAGACAAAACTGACCAGGAGACTATAGTGAAAGTTAACAGGCAATGCAACTTCAGAAAACTGGTGATAATGCCTGTGTTCTCGGTGGCAAAGATTATGCTTTTACTTTTTTTTAAAAAAAAACTGAATATTTCAAGACAAAAATGAGTAATTAGTCAACGAACAGTGTTACTAGTGGCGGAGCATCAGTTAGTATTTCGGCAGAAACTGGACTCATCAAAGACTTAAAAAAATATTTTTAAATAAAATAAAAAGTCTAACATGTGTGATAAAATCGAAAATAAGTGTGTTTAGCTGGACAAATACTCTACTCCATAAACTCTCAGGTTATAGGAACTTCCATTTATATTTCTTAAGGACACTGCAAGAAGGTGATGTCCAACATTTCAATTTATAGTGCGCACGAACAGTAAAAAAAAACTTTTTTTGTTTTTTTGTGTGATCACAAGTGAATAATTAACATTAGTTTCCAGATAGAAGACGTTTGTAGGGCATTTCTAAATCATATTGGTTTATAAACAAGAATAAAAGTGATTTTGTATTCATTCACAGGAAAGAGGATTACTATTATTATTATTTCTTTTTCTTGAATCCTTTTTCATCAGGCTGTGTGGTAAGTACAGATTTTTATCCTGTATTGTCTCTCTTTCAGGATGGGAGGTGTGATTTCCTTCCGGGAATCAAAGTAATTAATACTATAAATTTGTCTGATGGTGGAAGACATCCATATATACAGTGGGCAGTAGTAGGCCATGTATTTGGAAGGAGTCACTGACGGGGCAAGTGACCATAAAAAAAGAACCCACTAGTTCGCAAGCTAGGGAATGTGAAAATACACAAAAATTTTAAATATTTATATATTCTATCAACATTTTTTTATTTATTAAGATCACTTGCATTTATATGTAATTTTTATTTCATTCATTATTCCAAAAGAATTTTTTTGTTAAAAAAATCGCATTCCCTAAACACAGTTCCTTTTGGCACTTCCCTCAAAGAATGTGGGGTTGTGTAAGCTTGCGTTACACAAAAAATTTGGCGCCCTAAGCGTAAAGCCAACAAAAATCCAACAGACATTGTTTTGGCCTAAGTTTTCGGGATTATGAATATCATTCCAAATTCAATTCCAAGAGCATGAGAAATTATTCTAGCATGTTTTGATGGTTTGTATTTACTCTAAATTGTTGTAGTGCATTTTCATGTTTTTTTATTATTGAAAAATGTTGTATTGTTTTGAATGAGTGCCTGTGTTCA
The DNA here is from genome assembly GCF_964235325.1 of Thermobia domestica. Lineage (NCBI taxonomy): Eukaryota > Metazoa > Arthropoda > Insecta > Zygentoma > Lepismatidae > Thermobia > Thermobia domestica. The sequence continues at coordinate 64,074,090 of NC_137464.1, forward strand.
GTGGAAATTGTTGCATTTCTGTCATGTGTCGAAGCTATTGAACTCAAGTAGAGTTTAAGGGGGGAGAGAAAAAGTTTTAGAAGTACATGTTAGAAAAAGTTTTTTTTAGAGTATTAGAGTTTAGCTAGCTACCTAAGATCTGTTCGTATGGTAATAACTAGGTTACAGTTGAGGAAAATGGAGGGAAAAGTATCAAATCTAGACGACTCGCAGCATGTCAGTCCCAAGGGGTAAGAAGATTTAGAAAACACAACAAATGCGGAAAGTATATTTAGCAATGATATCATTGCGGGAAATAGTGAAAAGGAAACGGGAAATACAGAGTCAGGATCGGAAGAATAGAATACCGCCAGCATGAACCAAATATTAGGCCTATTGCTTGAAATGAAAAATCCATTGGTAAAAGTAGAAGCTAAGATGGAAAGCTCTAATAAAGAATTGCAGAATCAGTTGCAAACGACTAGTAGAGATTTAGAAAGTAAATTGCGTGACTCCAACAAAAATTTGGAAAATAAATTACGGGAATCCTTAGAGAGTACTACCCGACAATTACAGGATGAGCTTAGGAGTTCATTGAATGACGTACATGAGAGATTAGAGTTATCCAATTGCGAGTTAAAGACATCATTGGAAAATTCGATTAAAGAAATTAGATCAGAAATTAATAGTAAGCTAGGCAATCTTGAAGAGCGGACAACCGATTTGCAGACCAGGCTAGAGCATACACGAATCGAATTTGATCTCCGAGTAGACCAGCTCACCACTGGTCAGGAAGGTTTACGCGATGAGCTCAGGAATGAAATTCAAACTGCCCAGGTAGCCGTATCTGAACGATTAGGGGAAAAGATCAATGACATGGAAGAAAGTGTGAATCACAGAATGAGAGATATTGCTTCAAACACGCAAGACTCGATAGATGCACTGTATAGTAATGTCGATAATACGATGTCGAAATTTCAGGAAACAATTCGTAGGGAAACGGAAGTTTTAATTTCAACGAAACTGGGACCAGGTACAAGCAGTTCCGTGTCACAACCTGTGACGTCAGCGACACCAAGAAATGAGTTAGTTCCGTCAAGCTCTGGAACTGTGCCTGAAAATGTATTTCCTTCACTTGTAACTCCGCCGCCAGAATCACCGGTCACACGGACTGACAGCAATCTAGCCCAATTTACATCAGTCATGTCCTCGTTTATGCATAGAGACTTACGTTTACCTGTATACAAAGGCATGGAAGATGAAGCTCAAACTTATGGGTTTATGATTGATTTGGATAATTATTTTGAGTTAACAGGTGTAGCTCCAGAATTACGTTTGACTTTTATACCTGGGACTCTCAAGGGCTCTGCGTTGTGTTGGTTTAAGGTAATGCAGAACAAAATAACAACATATGAAGAGTTTATTACTCAATTCAAATCTACGTACTTGAATCATGAGAGGCTGGCAACACTGAGGGCAAATATACTTACCAACCATTATGATCCAAAAGTCAACAAGCAGCAACCCTCTGATTACTTGTTGACTCTATTACATCAAAATTCTGTGCTGGATCCTCCAATGGATGAAGAAACTTTACTGAAGGTTCTTCCAAGACAATTACCTCAGTGGATGTTCCGTATAGTGGTGGCAGCAAAACCTAAAAGTATATCTGAGATGCTTGCTGTAGTAAATGAAATCCAAACCAGCTATCGAGAACGTGACAGCTACCAGTCAAAGAAGAACCTAAATATGATGCAAGTAACTCGTGAGAACCGAAATCAAAAACCACGTCGATATGAAAGAAATGATAGACATAATCATGGACCCTACACTCGGAACAGCAATAGGAGACCAGAACGAAATGAAACACATACGCAAAATTCTGAGGCCAGTACCAGTAACTGTGGACGTACTCTAAGAAACCATAATATTAGTAACAATCATAATGGACATTCAAACAAAAATTATCAGCGCGGTTCGAGAGGAAATCAGCGTGGAAATAGGTTTAGGGGTCAAAATAATAGAGGAGACTATAGCGATGATGAGCAGATTCAGTTACTCGAAACATATGACTCACAGGGTGAGTCCCAGACAGGTCAAGTGTATGCAAATAGCGGAAATTCCAGCAACAGCTCTTCTAACAACCAGTGAGGAAGAGAAGCACACGCTTGGGAACAGCAGGATACGAATGTACAGAGTGTTTCACACAATGTCCAGCTGGCAAACTACTCAACCCAGGGTGTGCTGGAAAAAACAAATGAGGGTGTCAAAAGTTACGAAACGTCTATGAAAGAGGTAGAGTCCACGTTGGATGAAAGTTGTATAAAATGTAATATGTGTGAACAAATAAAGAACAAGAGACATTTTGAAACATCATGTAGCTCGGAACAAAATGATCTTTATTTAATATTAAGAAATGGGAAGAGAGTCCCTTTGAATAAAGAAAGTTTTGACCATGTTAATGGAATTTTCGACGAACTTTTAGATACAAGAGATGAACCAGTAGCAAGAAATAACATTATAACTTTGCCAGAAATTAACGTGTTAATCTTTGCTCACTCAGTTAATGCACTGTTGGATTCTTGGTCTTCGATTTCAGCTATCAGTGAGAAGCTATGGGACACTGTAAGGAACTGTATTCCACCACCTGCGTATTTAAAGACGAACAATATGAAAGTTACCTCAGCATTTGGTAAGAAAATTGCAGTAATAAAAGGACAAACGATGCTAGAAATCACCATTAATGGGAAAACATTTCAGACTGTAGGGATAATAGTCAGTGGTCTAAATAGAGATCTTATTATTGGCTCTCAATTTTTCGCAGAATCAAGTGCCATCTTGGATTATGAGAGAGGGGTTCTAGTTTTGCAGCTACCCTATGAAGTCGAAATTAGCTTCAAAGATGTGGAAATTGATAATCATGATCTTGTATTACGCAATATCGAGGAAGTTCTCGACGGTGGTAACATGCAAGATACAGGCCAATTTCATGATGATATGTATGCTTTAGAAAGACATACAGAAACTAAAAATGTGGCCCTGTGTACGTTTGGGGACAGGTCAAACGAAAGCACCCCAGTACAAAGGTTGGATGTTAGGAAATTCCCAACCACCTCTGAGTTGGAGACTATTGTCTTGACACCGTCTGACTGGCTTAGAGTCGAGACGAAGGCCACCGACGATGATATAATTAACCACGTTGATGCATATGAAGATTTATCAAAATCTCAGAAGTCAAAGGTAGCATCCCTCCTCATAAAACATAAAGAGATGGCCAGGAAGAAATATTTCAATCCACACCATAGAACTACAATATGAAATTGGAGAATTGGTCCTGGTACGAGTTTTTCCAAAGTCATGCATTTGCAGGCGTGTCAAAGAAATTAATGTTGTTATATTCAGGCCCTTGGAAAGTAGTCAGCAGAACAGATAAAAATGTGTACACTTTAATGAATCCCAATAAAGAACAGGAAACTATGAAAAGAAATGCATACTTGTTGAAGAAGTATAATCAGCGAGAAGTACAAGAGAAAGCAGAAGAAAATTAAGAAATAAATAGAAATGGAAGGACAGTAATAAGTAAGAAGGGACTGTTACTATTGTCCAAGTAGTATTGTTGTATATATGTTCATTAAGTAGTAAAAAAATTCAGTTACAAAGATATAGCCAAATCAATGGTTGATATATTCATTTAGATATTTAATTTGTAAGCTAATTAATTGACTTGTGTAGTTCAATAAGTAACTTTTCAATTTCTAATCATGAGTAAAATAATAATTATTATTATCAGTATTAGTGTTTTCATTTTAAAATTACATATAATTTCTTTATTTATGTTGGATATGAGATATACGACTACAGTGTATATTATAAGAATTTATAAGATTTTCAAAAACTTATTTTGTCATTTAAAATACCTTAATTTTACCAATGGTGAAATTCTATAAGATTATATTCATAATATTCTAAAATTTCAAAGGGGGGATTGTGAAAGGCACACCTTTCCCAAGTGCAATTTGATAATAATATGCAATTTTATTATTTTTCAATATGCAAATCTTACCTATTTACATATTGATATTTTAATTTTGCATTTAACGTATTGATATTTCTTTTATTTGATATATAATTAAATAGATGAATTTCCAAATGCTCTTGGAACTGCCGTACTTATATATATATTACCCTTACGCGCCCTCATTCATTTCAAGTAAATGTACAATTTCATCTCATAAAGTAATTACTTTGGCATCTAGAAGGACTGTTGTGCTTCTCACCTGAGAGTGAACGATGCCACCCAGCCGAAAAAGAATTCAACCTAATAATCACTTTCAAGTGATAACAGGTGTATTTAGATGTGCGATGTTAGTCTATATAAGTATTTTCACGTTTTCTATAATATTTTTATTTTTTTAATCATATAACTAAATATAATCGAAAATTCAGTGCCTAGTTCAAATTTTTAAAAAATAACCGGACGTCTCTACAAACTGCTTTTCAGATAGATAGAAGTGAGTATATATATATATCAATTAGTATAGAGCTTTTGTATGTGAAGTGACATTATAATAACTCAAGGAAGAAAAGCCTGAAGTTTTCCACAAGATTCTTTTTAAGAAAGCGTGAAAGAAACCAACGGACAGACAGCGTCCCTTTCCGAAATAGGATATCTGGAATGGAGTCGCGGGAGAGAGAGAGAGCGACAGTTTTGAAAGAAATGGCTGGAGGGAGAAATGAGGGTCAGTTGGTGTGTTTTTGTTTGAAGTGTGAAGAGGTCTCCTCAAAGACAAAACTGACCAGGAGACTATAGTGAAAGTTAACAGGCAATGCAACTTCAGAAAACTGGTGATAATGCCTGTGTTCTCGGTGGCAAAGATTATGCTTTTACTTTTTTTAAAAAAAACTGAATATTTCAAGACAAAAATGAGTAATTAGTCAACGAACAGTGTTACTAGTGGCGGAGCATCAGTTAGTATTTCGGCAGAAACTGGACTCATCAAAGACTTAAAAAAATATTTTTAAATAAAATAAAAAGTCTAACATGTGTGATAAAATCGAAAATAAGTGTGTTTAGCTGGACAAATACTCTACTCCATAAACTCTCAGGTTATAGGAACTTCCATTTATATTTCTTAAGGACACTGCAAGAAGGTGATGTCCAACATTTCAATTTATAGTGCGCACGAACAGTAAAAAAACTTTTTTTGTTTTTTTGTGTGATCACAAGTGAATAATTAACATTAGTTTCCAGATAGAAGACGTTTGTAGGGCATTTCTAAATCATATTGGTTTATAAACAAGAATAAAAGTGATTTTGTATTCATTCACAGGAAAGAGGATTACTATTATTATTATTTCTTTTTCTTGAATCCTTTTTCATCAGGCTGTGTGGTAAGTACAGATTTTTATCCTGTATTGTCTCTCTTTCAGGATGGGAGGTGTGATTTCCTTCCGGGAATCAAAGTAATTAATACTATAAATTTGTCTGATGGTGGAAGACATCCATATATACAGTGGGCAGTAGTAGGCCATGTATTTGGAAGGAGTCACTGACGGGGCAAGTGACCATAAAAAAAGAACCCACTAGTTCGCAAGCTAGGGAATGTGAAAATACACAAAAATTTTAAATATTTATATATTCTATCAACATTTTTTATTTATTAAGATCACTTACATTTATATGTAATTTTTATTTCATTCATTATTCCAAAAGAATTTTTTGTTAAAAAAATCGCATTCCCTAAACACAGTTCCTTTTGGCACTTCCCTCAAAGAATGTGGGGTTGTGTAAGCTTGCGTTACACACCGGGCAAGTTGAAATTTTTAAACATGTTTCTTATTGGTTTTGCTATTTCAAGAATTTTCTTTGTTTTTAAGGGAACACAATATACATAACGTGAAAACATATCAATACAACATTTTATATACAAATATAATAATAATTATTATTATACTTTGCAATATTTTGCATATCTGCTAAATTCTTTTGTAATGTTTCATTTGGTGCACTAACATAATACGTTTTACGCTCAAGAACTTTACGATCTGGTGCATGTAATATATAAGCATCTTGAGAAGCTATTTGTTAATTTTCTTTTTAGACAATTTTGTTTTACGATGTAATGTTTGTATAAAGATAAAGATTCTTGATAAAGAATCAGGATTTGAATAATCATAATATATTTTTGATAATTTTGTCATTTTACATACTGTATTCTTTCCAACGTTTGAATACATTAGCTACATCTGCAGGACTAGATGATTTTCTTTACGACTACGTTGTCTACTATTACTAATATTCACTTTTGATGCTGATGTGCTATTAGGTGTACCAATAAATTCTTTAGGAACTTTAAGATCTTCTAATAAATATTTAAACTCATGAATACCTGTAGGATTTTTTGAATATTATCTTGTACGAACATCATTTAATAAATCTATAATACTTGAACTAGGTATTGTTTTTCCTTGAACACGTACTATACCACACTTATCCCATTCAATTTTATAAAAACTTGTCAACTGTTTTAATGGAAGATCTCTTTTCCTTCGTAGTATTTTCGGTACTGATTGTAAAATGTCTGATACAAATGGTAAAATAGAAATATTGTTAACATGTTTGAAAATTGATAATGATGATGAGGATTTTTCTCCTTTTCTTCTCCTTGAATAACAAGTAATGTAATAGGTTTATTTGAAGATGAAGAATACTGTAAATAACGATGCAAAGCTTGTTGATATAATTTCCATTTTTTTGTACTTTATGATTACAACGTTTTAAAATGTTCTTCATTTCCTGATCCAAACGTGACTGATTTGAATCTGGATTTAACATTGGATTGAATTTCATATACAAGATACAGGAACTAAAATCATTTTGCCTAAGTCTGACACAGTTAAGGATTAAAAATACTACCTCCTACTGTTGCAAGAATTGGGCCCAAGATTAACCGTAGAAGCGCACCATATTTTTGTACTAACTTCTTCTTCTTCTTCACTACTGTCCGCTGTTGAGATAAAGCACATAAGATCTTTTATGTGTACGTGAACGTTGCTTCTGATGAGAATTTAAAGGAATGTTTCCTTTTATTGTGTTTTAGCTACTTGAGAAATTGTTCTATTAAATCACCTGAAGCATTTTGCAAAATTTGTTTTCGTTTCGTACTCTTGCATTTGCAGAGAGCAGGAGCGTGTTGTAGTGTTGTTTCACCTTCAACATCTTGACCCAGACTAAACAAGAATTTCTTTATGCATGTCTTTTACGTTAGCGTACACAGACATGATTTTATTGGGGAAAATATTTGTATTTGCAATGCATCGTTTGTTTTTGTGTTAAATCAAATAATAAATAAGTGTTAGGCGCACATGTTACTTTTTTGAACACATTCACGATTTATTTACTATACCGAGGCATAATTTGGCTAGCTAAATATTGTATTTGTAATTTATCACGAGGATTTTTAAATACTATAATATAATATACATTTAAACTAATATTACGTGCATGTTCTGCTTTTGGAAATAAATTTTGAATAAAAACATTACAGTTAATCTTTTATGACGTTCATACTTTGTAAATAAATTAGTAACATCACCATTGGTTTATGACATTAAGTCATCAAGTATAATAATGAATTTTCTTTAGTTTCAAAATTCCTCTTTGGGGATTCCCTCTACAAAACGTATTTTAGGACTTGCATCTAATTTCGGTATTACTGGACCATAACAACATACAATATAATTAAATTTTATACTAAACATTTGTTCACGTTCATTAAGTAATCGATTTACAGAACAAGTTTTACCAGCCAATGAAGGGCCGGCAATTAAAATAGTAGAGGGATGTTGAAACTTTAACATCTTATACTCAAATGAATACATACAATAGAGCATTTTTATATACAGTATACACACATCCATACATTCAACACCGAGCTTCCATAGGAAGCAATCCCTGAAAGATGAGAAAGAAGAATATAAAGGACAGAAAACGAAACGGTTAAAAAAATCAGGGGCTATAAGAATATTAAAGCTTTCGAGTTAAAATAATCAACCTAATAGTGCATACAGCAAAAAATATTTTCACAATCTACGATTTAATTAATAAATAAATAACGAGCTTCCATAGGAAGCTTTTCAACAAAAAAGAAAATAAATTAAGAAAATAAATTAAAAATAAATAATTTAAATGGTTCATACCACGAAAAGAGATATTCATACAAGTCACATTCACTCGTTCGTGGGCCTATAACCGCAACGTATACTTCCACTTTTTCGTATAAGTTTATCGTCAGTTACGTCATGTTCCTCAATACGTTTACGTTTTTTGTTGACATCACGGTGTATCTTTGTCTCTCTACAGGTAAAGATGGGGAACCCTGGTCTACGCATGATACTATTTGGATTTTCTATTACTGTGGACTCTAATTGTCCAGACTAATTTATAGAAACTCTCAAAGTTTATTTAGCCAGAGGTACTATCGTTTAGTCTTATCCCCCTAAGTTTGAAAATATGTCTAACATCCCCATGGGCATTTATTAGCCTAATACAATAATTTTTGCGCCTTGACTTATAATGGTTGTAAACTCCCAACCTTCTAATGTTTCATCTGTCAGACCACTCAAATAGTTTCCACGCGGTAACAAAGATCCCTCATTTTTTTCTGTAAAAACATGATGCTGTTGGTGTCACTATAGATTGCTCTGTCTGGTCCTAGCCGTCTGTAGTTCGTACAGTCTGTCATAAATGCAGCTAGTATCACATTGATAACTTTTCAGTTTCAATGTCTCTGTAAGCAATAATTAAATGACCATCTCAATTGGGACCACACTTTGAATTTCATACCTTGCCATCGTTAAATACCTAAGAAACGTTGTTTCATCACTAACAATCACACTCTGTGATATGTCTGTGCGTTGCCCCATTTACCATATAGTGAATAGAGGTAGTTTTGCACATTACCTCAACTCCTGGTTCATCCTAATAGTATCATAATTCAACTGTGTGCCTTCATTGGCATAATATTCTTCGATATATTTTTGTTTGTCTTCTTCCGTTTTATCGAGTATTTTGTAACCTTTTTAAAGAGCAAGATTTAAGTCTGGGGTACAAAATGTTGCTGTGAGAGCACACTCAGGATCACTATGAGTAAAATCGTTAGTGTTTTATACTTCCATACATGTACGGCGAAGACCGAAAGTAATCGGCTTTCCGCCACATACGGAAGAATTGGAAAAGATCTTGTCTGGGAAGATGGTGGGCCGTGAATACTTTCCAAATCTTGAAAGTCCGCCCCTATGTATCTTAGGTGAATGAACCGGTATAGGATTACGTGCCATGACCTAGGGATAAAGGCTAGTTATATCGTAGTAGAATATGACTTCATCACTCCTACAATAACCGTAGGAATGAAAGTCTTCTGTGCGGCCACCGTTGTAAGAATTCTTGGGCAATATGGCAGATTTGTACAATGTTCATGAATAAACATTTGTACTTCGTTATCCCTTTACCTTATTATCCCAAGAACATTCCCATAATTCGTGCAAGTTTGTACCAATATTTTTTGTACCAATACCTGCAGTTTGTACCAATACCAGCGGCGCAGCATGGTTTGCTCATAACGCTTCTCCATTGTATTGTACGAGTCATGAGCGTCGTGAAGAATGGCATCACGGTTAAAAAGGAAACAAAGCATACAATTGTGATAGAAACAGCCACAGAAATCGAAGGAAGCGTTGAGTCCTTCGTGCCATCTATCGACGTTGTACCTACCAATACACTTTTCCCTACCTTTTCTAGAATGTTGAATTTCTATTCCTATTTTGTCTTCCATATACATAAGGCATTGCATACCTTCAGTACTATAGTGGTCTTATGATGGAAATCCAACGCGGGAATTACGGGAATATTATTTTCAGGTAAGTGCAAGGTACGATATATCCCCATCGCAAGACTTGCAATCGTGGATGAGGTGATAAAACATTGGAAACTCTCCGTTTTCTCTTCAAATAATGTCGCTAAATTTGATGAATGCATGTGCTAGAATTCTAATGTCATTTTCACAATAAGAAAGCATTTCAATCTGGAGGTTAAACTCCTCGCCAATTAAAGCACGTTCTTCGTGCCAGGCTTCCAATTGTTATTTTTCTTCAGTTGAACGGGACGCAGGGTCGTAAACCTCAATGCCGGAATAGGAACCAACATAATTTTGATTTTATTCTGTATTAAACAAATATGGGAAATCTCCCAATTTAAATTTTGACTAAGGCCTAAAATTTTCGTTAAATTTGATAGTTTCACACCGAGGACAAGAAAAGAATGTCTGAAAAATACGATTGCTAATGTTCACCCAACACGTGATCAGATTGTTGACACCTGTTATCAAAGATGACAGCATAAGCATTGCAGATCTTATCATTATCACATACAGATCTACCCGCTATATTACGCTTCATATGGTTCTCAAAACATACACTCTCAGCAAACTCTCTATTGCATGTATTATCATTAATTTTGTTAAAAGTATGATCGTGTTCGTGTGTATGTTAGCAAAAAGAACACCGAGTTTCATACTTTTTACGAGACTTATCGTTATAACATTCCAAACAATAACAATATTTTCGTACCTTGAGAAAGATTGTAATATAACGAATAGGTTCGAAATGCAAAGTGTTACCTTTTTGATAGTAGATAAATATCTTATTTTCTGCAGGCCTTCCCGGGGAACGAACTATATATTCCCAGTTATTCTTTTCGTGCTCCTCATAAATTGCAATTTGATACTCAAACAAGATTGGAAAGCATCAAAATCTCTAAAGTCACAGCCTCCCTTAGTTTGATCGTTAACTACTGCCATCTCGCGGAGAACTTCTGCTTTAACGAGCCTTGTAACGGCGTTGTTTTCTTTTCAGGTTATACAAATTACATTTTTGCCTTGGAACTTTACTTGGTCCCATACAATCGTAAGGGGAAGACAATAAATATTATTTTCTATGCGTGTTAAACGCTTTTCCAAATCCTGGTATTTTAAATATTTATTAAAGACACTCATGGCATTTCTCACCCATGCCATACATGCTGTCGGCGATGTGAAATCGAGAGAATACTTCATGTCCCAAATGGAACACCTTATTCGATTTTAATACACGTTCGATTGAAGTGAGGGCCATTCTAGGAGAGAAATTGCATTTTCTTCTCCATGGGATGTACACGGGTTTGATGTTTCTACTGTTACTACTGTCTATGTATAGCCGGATGCAATACGTGGGGCGTGCATTGGAAATCACATGTTCTAACGGAAAATCAATTAAACTTTCAATATAGGCGTCTTGCTTATCAATATTCCTTTCATTTCGAACAGGTCTGACGGCAATTTCATGTCCCGTAAGATGAAACTTGCGAAACCTTTTTCTGCTTTCTGCTATAACTTCGAAGTTACAATTTCTTTGATTTTGCCCATTATTATTATTACTACTATCATTTGTATTACTACTACTATTAGTAGTACCACTTGTACTATTACTATTGTTGTTGCCATGTTCAACCACTGTTGGAACAGAGGCATATGACGGGCCAAGCTAAGGATCAAATTGGTTCCCATAGTCATGATCACAGTGTACACAATGTTGAGGGAGATTGCATACAGGATTTTCTCCCAGAACCTGTTGCGTGGATGTAGCCACAGCGTTACCCTCATTTTGAATCATTCTCCTCATTTCTTCAACTGCTGTCAACGGAATTTAGATTGCTAATCCCATCTAGGAAAGCTGAATTTTCATAAGTTAATTCATTTATATTATTATTATTATTATTAGTAGTATTAGTATTAGTATTAGTATTATGACTCAAGTTATTATTTTCAGAAGGGATTAAACATTGTTTCGAAACATACCGCGTTCCAAAATCGAAAAAGTTTGAAAGCTCCGTATCTTTTATTCTGTCCACCTAACCTTCCATACAGGATAATAAATACATGTTTTCCTGAGCACGATCATAACTTTCTTGTGTACGGAAAAATCCGTGGACAAACAAAACTAATATATCAAGAGAATTAATGTCATTACCTTCAAAAGCACAAAGGGCACGCAGTAGTGCGTCACACCTCTCCGTTCTCCAATGTCCCCGTCGTTGTATTTCCATAATGCCTTTCCATACGGTGAAGACCCTTGGATAATCGTTCAGGCCGCACACAACTCTTGGAGGTAGAGCTCGTCCACAAGGTTAAGTTTCTCGCTTGGGCAGAAGAAATCCTTCTAAAACAAATAAATCAGAAACAACTATTTTTAGTTATCAAATTTACTTTTATATATTACTTATTTTCAAGATCCAGTTAAATATTTTGTAAGAAAGAGGGACTAATTAATTATTTTCAAGCTGGAGTTAAATAATATATGTGAAAGAGAGAAAGCAATCACTTATTTTCAAGCTGTAATTAAATATTAGGTAAGAAAGAGGGAGCAATCAGATTTATGAAGTATGAATAACTGTTTAGTCTATATCAACTTGTAACTTATTATTTTTTTAAAATATTTTTTTTTCATCATTAATATTGGTAAAAACAAGGCATGGAGGATTACAATGTGTATGATTTCTTTTTTTAAAAATCAGTAACTATAAAAAGTAACTATATAAGAAATATAAAATAAACACCTCTTAATCTCTGGCAAATCTCTAAAGAAGATAACGTGCCCACGTCGCTACTCATGTCTCTCTATAAATGAGTGCCTTTTGCTTAAAAGTGTTTTCCTTATTGCTGGTTTCAGCGCTTTTTAAAAAACAGTACAGTCGAATTAATATGGCGCTGTAATATAATAGGTTTCAATGAATACGTTTATTTCTCTTTAAATTTCTCTATATATCTTTTTATTTTAGAAACAAGTGCTTAGCAGGCAAAAGAAAGTCCTCTTTGATCTTTTACGTATGACGGCGTAAAAGGAAATGATATCAAGGCCGGATAAATAGCTATTGTATCATCTCCTATCATGCATGCCGACATCGCCGCAACTAGCGACAGTTGCTGTCGAAATTTTGAATTAAAGTTTAATTCACTATTCGCTTCTGTTCAGTGCGGACGTCTGTTGTACAATTTCCGTGTTAAGGTAGGTAAAATATCACATATATGTTAAATTCAGAAAAGTTTCACACTCCTTCTGTACCAATATGCCATTTAAATGATCAACACTATATTTTATTATTATTGTACGAATTACCATAGTTAAATGATTTTCATAATCAGGGTTTTGTACAGTATGCAAGGATGCAAGTCGCTCACCCTTGTGTACAAAGTCCAAGGGGGAAATCATCAAGTGGCTGGTATATGCGCCTTTAGTGGTAGTATAACAATGCATAAAGACAAGTTTGCGTGGACCCTCCCAACAAGAAAGTTTTAATACTTCGAATTATTTCAGAGTTCACAATTTTAACAATTAGCTTCTATATATGAAGCTATATAATAAATAAAATTAAAAACACTCCATAAGGAGAGAGAAATAATTCTTACACTTCTTATAACATTGGACCCCTCTCAATAGGGAAATAATTTTAATACTTAGTAAAGTTCCTTCGTGACTAAGCAAATAGCGTACGCGCCTTTGGTGTAAAAAACACATTCGAACCCCGGGCGAAAGCCCATTCGATTTACGCCTTTGGCGTGAAAGACCGGTGTTCGGCTCCGCGCAAAATTACCAGGTTCACACCTTTGGCGTGGAAAGTCCGCGTTTGGACTACAGGCGGAAGTCCATGTGGTTCACGCCCATTGGCGTGGGAAAGCCACGTTCGGACCCCAGTGGAAACGGATGTAGTTAACGATTTTGGCGTGGGAAACCCGGGTTCGGACCAGCCGCAAAAAGGCATGTGGTTTACGCCTTTGGTGTGGAACACCCAGCTCAGGTCCCAGGCATGAGAGTGCTTATGTGGCTTGCTAAATATAACTTTAATGCTAATACGGGTTACGTTAAACTCAAAATAAGATTACTCAGCAAGCTTGTCCTCCTTAGTTTATTATTATTATTATTATTATTATTACTATTATTATTATTATTATTATTATTATTATTATTATTATTATTATTATTATTATTATATTCTAAGAATTTTCAAAACAAGGTAACTAACTAGCTAGTAACAAATTCAAATTGTCTGTTAACCCTGAGTTGGTCGCGTCCTCCATCGTTACTGTTGTGGTCGCCCGTTCTACTATTCTAGAACATCAGTATTTTTCTATTATTATGATTTTTAGCAATATTCGGTTTTGGGTATGTTATTTATAGTATTATACACGTTTTAAAATATTTTAAATTATTTTATTTGATTAATACAAGAATATTGACAATAAAAGAATCGGTACATCTTATTTAACATATAACAATGTTGAACAAAAAATCAAATAAGTATTTAGGTATAAATGTTGAAATAACAGAATAAACGTTCCTCTATGATTGATCATACAGGTAGAATGATTTGATGTACTCTTTTTGAATAATTGTATACACTAAAGAGTCGTCACACACGCTTTTCTGCTGGTCTGGGCATTTTCCACAAGTAATTTCTTATTGGCTTGTTGCGAGAAGGACCACAAGTGAAACATTGTCCTACCCCGGAAGCTCTGTTTTGTGGTAATGGAACACCTTCGCTGAAGCCAAACAGAAGTCTTCCTCAGCGTCGAAGCTCTTTTGGCAAGGATTCCATGGCTAAACGTTGGCTTATTGCTGGTTTTATCAATTCAAAAGCTAGATCCTGTCGGGAATGCTTGCGTTTGTCATTCTCATCGTTCTTATTTGCTCTAAATATATTAAATCGCGTAAACGCCACCCAGGCCCATAGCCAGACCAAAAACTTAGGGGGGTCCGATCCAACCATATGATAGTTCATCACCATATTATAGCTCTTTTGTAAGCCTACTGTAAAACTTTTAGGGGGCCAGCAAAAATTTAGGGGGGCCCGGCCCCCCTAGACCCCCCTGGATACGGGCCTGACGCCACCTACATTCATAATCAATTCTTCATCAATTAGGCTTAAAATGATGGCTTGTGGGCGAAGTCTATGGAATGCTGGTGTTATATTCAAATTGGGGAGTTTCTTGGCATTAGGGGAGCTACATACCAGAGAGGAGGTTCTACTTTTTCTCTTTACCAATATAAAACTCACGTGTGTCGAGAGAAGTTGGTGTAACTGGACCCATGACTTCAATATTGGTTTGTACTGGAATGTTTTATTCTTCTTCCGGTATATTGTCTCGTACATCTTCGGTATCACTGCACCCAACTATTTCTTCAACAAGATCTTCCTCGAGTTCCTCCATGTCTTTAATCCCAAATACACTTTCACAATCAGTTTCCGCCTCTTCTAACCAAAGACGCATCTGTTTTTCATGTTCTGACATTTCAAATATATACAAGGATATATTCTGCAAAAACAACGTGAAAATATAAAACGAAATCAATCACTAATACGAAACAAACTTGTACTCCTATAGTCGGCGATCTACAATACTAGAACACTGATGATATCATGTAACAAATCGGAGGGATTGCGAGAACAAGCGCTGAAAATAGGCTGGGATTTACCAGTTGGCGAAGAAAGATAGATAACCAATCAAGGTCGAGCGTGTTGCCTCAGGGTTCTAAAAATAAAACACCTGTTCTACCATAGTAGAACGCGCGACCACTGCAGTGTTAAAAACTGTAGATCCATGTCTTGCGGATCCATGGTGTTGAACGATACTATACTATAGAAACTTCATTGTTTCACTCCTACTACTACATACGTCTATGGTTCAACCCTTGTCTCCTAAATAGTGCAACAAGACAACTACTTCAATTCGAAACGGTACACGCACTTCAAACGTAAAAGACAATTCAAGACGGGACATAGAGTTCAAACGAAGAAGCTGGTTCAATTCATGACGGTGCATACATTTCAAAACGCTACAAATAATTCAAAACAATACGAAAGAAATTCTGTATGGTTGTATCCAATAAACAAATCTCAATTCACTTTTTCGTTTATACTAGTACATGAAGCATTGCTTTGATCTCAGCCGAAAAGTTTTACATTCTGTACGTCACCAATTCATTTACAAAGTCTAGTTCGGTTCACGATCACAAGAGATCCGTTTTCATTTTTTTCTAAATTGTGCTACACTATAATCTTAAATCTTTCACAACGTCCAGGGGAACCCAAACCAATCTTTTCAAAATCCAAATTCAGCCACCACTTTTTTCCGGTAAAACACAAAACAGTTTGTGCTTAACAACCAAATCATGTCCGTGGGTTTTCCTTGTGGTACTCCTTTCGTCCCGCATACTCATTTCATCATTTTTTTAAAGACTAACTTAATATCGACTAATTTTATTAGGAGCACTTAAATATGGTTCGTTTCTTGACCATGTATTTTCATAACAGTTTCAATCCTATTCGCAGGTTTTCTCATGATACTCCCGTTTCCTCTCACGTTCTCATTCTACAATTTTCAGACTGTAACTTACTACTACGTAAGTGTGCGCTAGGTCGCTTCTCAACATACTAAGTTTGTACTAGACAATAACATTGTGTCCGTAGATTTTTATCTCGGGGTTCTCCCATTTCCTTTCACGTTCTCATTCCACCATTTTTTCAAAGACTTTAACTCAACAGTTACGTAGGTAAACCTTGGATCGATTCTTGATATGTAATTTAATATTGCATGACAAACAATCTATATCTTAAACAAAAAACAAAGTAAAAACTACTTACATTTATCTTGCAGCACGGAAAAATGAATTTGAGATGAACAATAACGAAAAAACAAAGAAACAATCTATGACGTCTTCGGTATCAAGTTATACAATACAAATAGGGTATAGGGTAAATGTCAAAATTTGTATATCAGTTTATTAAGGGAAGGGAAGGTCATTCAACTAGCATCAATTAAAATTTTCTCTGGAAAATGCAGAAATACTCATACAGAAAGATGTCATCATCATCATATAGACAATACAACTTCATAGAGGACAGAACAGTTTGGAATATTGCAAAGTTGTTCTTGTTTATTAAACTTAAAGTGCATAAGGAAGGAAAGGTCATTCAACTTGAATCAATTAACATCTTGTCTGGAAACTGCTGAAATGCTCTCATACAAAATTTCAAAATGACGAAGACATAAAAGCCTGGATTATTGCAGAGTTGTTTTCATAGATGGAAAATGTCATTAACTCATAGCGGATACTATCATTTGACAATCACAGTTAAGGTAAATGTTCTCAGAAAACTTTTCCAATAGTTTCAGCAGACAATCAGAATGTTAATCTCTCTGTAGCAATATGATAAACACATAAGGAAGTACAAGTGAAACTGTCATCCTAACGGAGTGAATGAAATACGGAAGTTATGACTCCCATACGTCATAGCGATTTCACTAATAGTTAGGCTGGGCTTCCTCTTAACTTTTCATTTGTAAGAGAGGCATTGCAGAGTAAAGGCATATAGTACAACGAGCTTCCAATTTTCACGTTCGCAAAGCTCGTTTAATATACGACTTCTTCTAGCAATAAAATGAAAAATAAATTAAATAAATTAAATAAATACTATTCCTTCCTTCCTTAACATGTGTTCAATTCCCGGCGAAGAATAAAATAAAATATTTCAACTCTATTCCTTCCTTAACCCGAGTTCAATTCCCGGCAAGAGCTTTAATCATTAGGTACACGTCTCATATACCCTTGCTGCTAAAAGGAACGTTAAACTCGAAATCAACCCTATCATAAACACACACTTTTTTTATTCGCACGAAACAGTTTCTAATCCACTTTGCACATTTAACAAAGAGTATTAACAGATCACTGTTTGCACATATATGGGGCCCTGGGAGGGTCCTCAAATAATATTAACAACCATTATTTTCTCATATGGAAGGGTCCTGCATCCATTCTCTTCCTCTACATTGGGAAGCACATTCTAACAGTTCCAAAAATAATATTTTCTTATATGAGAACCACAAGATGGTTCTGATTCCATTTTAACAAGTAGCTTTTCATACATAGCTAGGATGAAACCCGGAAAATCAGGGAACAAAAAGTATGTTAAACATATTAAAAAGAAAAGCCTCTGAGGGCTTCTAAAAAGA
This sequence comes from Thermobia domestica, assembly GCF_964235325.1. Taxonomy (NCBI): domain Eukaryota; kingdom Metazoa; phylum Arthropoda; class Insecta; order Zygentoma; family Lepismatidae; genus Thermobia; species Thermobia domestica. The sequence goes on from NC_137464.1 coordinate 64,092,170, forward strand.
CATGGGGGCCATGTTTCATGGCTCCCTAGACGGTTTAGGAGGTTTCTACGACCAGGGACATATTTTAACAACTAGCTTTCTATACACTAGCAAGAATCGAACCTGGAAAACCAGGGAACAACAAATATGCTGGCTATACAAGAAAAAAGCTTCTGGATGGGCCAGATGTCATTTTTCATGGGTGCCTAGACGGTTTGGGAGGCTTGCACGGCCACGAATATATTTTAACAACTAGCTTTTCATTCACTAGCTAGAATCAAACCCTGAAAACCAAGGGGATAACAAGTATAGCAAATATACGAGAAAAGAGCTGCTGAGGGTCCAGGGGCCATGATTCATGGACAAAGACCCTTCTAAAGACAGGGGCACTCTTCTCAAGCCATGGACCATGGTTGTAGGAACATGAAAGTTCATCGACCATATCCCGAACTTCCAGGAAGCACTGAGACTGTTGTAACGGTCACCCAATTAATACTACAAGACTTTCTCTTCGCTGTAAACATATCATAATCATTTATAAACCGTTAATTACGTAAAAACAATTAATTTACCGTTAGCATGGTCCCTTTAACCACTTTACATAGGAGGCCTACTTTCTTCGTACTACTTGGGATGACACGTGATGTTGTGACTTCTTTATAGGTCTGCCTCTAGTCGATTCACATGTCATAGAGCGTCGGTGCTGAGAGGGACGTTAAACTTCAAGACAACCAACTAATCGATCTCAATACTTGAAGATTTCGTTTTATCGAAATTTCAAACCTATATACGCATTATACTGTATCACTTAAACAATTATTTACACATATTTTATAAAGAAAATTGCTCGATTTCTATCATTTCGAACTATGAATGCCACTGCCATCTGAGGAATGACGCTAGAACAATACGTTTGCTGTCCTAAGTCGTAGTGTCTGAAGTTGTAGGTGGATTATCGTCAAATGGTGCGTAAATGAAACTGTTCCTAGGAACAATATATCATGGCCCATTTGCATGGTCATTTTTCCTAAATACGCATAGAGGTAGTATCGGGAGAAAAGGTTTACACTGGAGGTAACCATTGCGAAAGCTATTGTGACCTGTTACACAAACCAGGAGTCTATGGGGAATCAAAGTCGCACACAAAAATCACCAGGATAGGGCTGCAAGCAAAGTGAGGTCGGACAGTGTTGGGGGGGGGGCATGTGCCAATTAGGTGCCGGAAAAAATCCATCAACCCAACGTGCGGTGAGCCAGCAATTCAATTTAGCATCTTCAACTTGACAGCAATTCGTAAGCTGCTCCGGTTGAAGTGCGTCCTTAAGGCCGACGTATACTACCTTCTCTCGCAACACATTGAGAAATGAAAAATGAACTGCAGCAAATTGCATGAAAATTCCCTGTCAGGTTTAAATGGCAGTCATCACAATGGATAAAGCATATATCCACCTGACTGCTGATGTTAGTGGTTACATTCAAGTGCTGACCGTGACAGCGATCCCAGTGCAATTTTGTTCACCACCGCTAATGTTTATCAGGTATATGCGGTTCAGCAACTTCCTTGTGTGGATATATGGCATTCAGCTACACAGGGAAGTTGATGATACACAAGATTGGTAAAAACGTCAACGTTGAAAGTAAATTTAAGATATTCCACGAGTCAATTATACTCTTATCTTCCGAATCGACCGACATCTTACAATTGTACGATGAAGACGCTAATGAGATTAGGGTCCATATGGACAAGGTCTCAAGTTAAACTGATGGAGCATCTCTACGTTCTTATCAGGGAATTTAACAGGAATTCGAGTCATTCCGTTTCAAGACATTCCTAGGTAGAGCCTTGATGCAGTTGAGTGAATTTTTGCAGCTATATATGCTAAAAATATAAAAAAATAAAAATCTGATTGGATGAGGGCCATTCACCATACCGAATAAAAACTAGGTCTTTTTTTTAATTAAAGACTCTACAGCCAAATGTTACAAGTTTTGGTGCTACCAGATTTAAATCTGAAAGGTGAATTCTAATCGGAAAATCAACTGGTAAATCGCAAAATACTTTATAATCCATTCTTCCTTCCCCGAAAGAAAAGGGACATAACTGGATTTCCTCTCGAAAATTGGATATGATTACATCCAGATTGGTGTTAGGAAGAACCGAAGGTGTGAGCCGAGCTGCTCGAGCCGTTGACAATTCTAAACCCGGGCCGAGTAGTTTTGAAGATATTTGGCCAGTGCCCTATAACTTTTAACAGTGTTTGATTCGAGCCCGAATACTCAACCTAGACCCTCAACCCAAATTCAGAAGCTCGTGAACAATGTCCTTGACTACAATTACTTCACAACTACCGAGGTTGGCAATCAACTAGTTTTTTAGTATTCAAATACAAACCGCCATCTTTCTTTTTATATACAATGTTGTTATAATAATAATAATAATAATAATAATAATAATAATAATAATAATAATAATAATAATAATAATAATAATAATAATAGCGGTAGTAATAGTAGTACGAAAATTGAAGTCATATTTTTTCACATTTTTAAAGTTTTGGACCTAGAAGTAACGCGTTAGTAACGCGTTACTTTCGAAGTAAAGTAACAATTACTTTTTGAGGGCAAGTAACGCGTTAGTAACGCGTTACATTTTAAGAGAAAGTAAAGTAACTTGTAACGCGTTACATTTTTACAAGTAATTTACCCAACACTGCTAAGAAGATAAATTAGATCAATAACCTTTAAGTTGACTTTTTGACAATTGTTTAACCTTTGGAAGGGAATAAGTATAACCACACAAATTTAGGTTGCGGTCGAGAAACTTTTATCGAATTTTATTTGTTATTTGCCAAATTTAAGGAATGGTCCTACGTAACAAATTCTGCAAAGGGAGCATCAAAGTATACGTGTCCTATAAAAGGAAATGGATCCCTGTAAACAACCATATATCATATAATGTGTTAAACATCATTAAAGAAGATAAATTAGGCTAATAACACAATTCGAACACCTTCCACGTGGTACAACGTGCTGCTTACGTTTATATTTTGGTACTTTTTACCTATGGGTGGGGATAATCAAAACCAATGAAATTCACAGAAATGTATATTTGGATCCTAAAGAATATATACTTAGTTTCATTTTTTAACAATTCCCAACTTAATGGAGTGGTCCTAAGTACTCCTCGCAAAATTTTAAGATGGTGTCCAGAACCCTTATACTCATCCAAATAACCATGTTTTCCGGTTTCTGGGACTGTGAAGGGGTCATCATGACAGATTACCTACCACAGAGGCAAACTATTCCTATCTTTAGAATAAGTAGCGAGACGAATTGAAGAAGAAATGTGGATTCGTCATAAAAGGGGTGCTGCTGTTAGCAAGCAATGCACCAACTCATCCCACCCATGCATCCATGATGAAGACATGGAATTAGGATATGAAATATTGCCCCATATCAATATTCACCGGACCTAGCACCAAATAATTTCTTTCTCTTCTGAGAAATGAAGCATCCACTCAAAGGACGCCATTTTCATAGTAAAGATGATTTCATCTCTAAGGTTGAACTGTGGTTTCAAAGCCAAACTGCAGACTTTTACAAAACGGGCTTATGGGACGTGAAGGACGTCTGGAAAAGTATGTTGCTAGGTACGGTGAGTACGTAGACAAGAACTAACATCATTATGTGTCAAAGTTTTCCGGAGTGAATATCTTCTAGGTGATTGGACGAACTTTTTGATGTCCTCGTATCTTTGTCATTGATTGCATTCTGACGAAGCAAAATTTTAATTTTAGCATTTCCGTATTTAGCATAATTAGATTTCTCAATATAATTTTATGTTGGTATTTATTTTGTGTGTCTACTTTTCGAATTTCATAGACTAACGGCTAGGTGGGGTTTAGGTTGCACTTCTTTGTCAATTGGGTTTTATGACTGATTCTTATAGAGAAATAGGATTAGTATATTACCATCCTGTAAAAGTGACAATTCACCTCTAAAATGACGTCACCAATATGACGGTCGCTCGAACAAACTCATTTATGCTTAAATAGTCATTTCTCATCACAGAATGAAGATAAAAACTTCATTCTGGTGTCAAATTAAATGTGATGAATGCCAAAAGTTATTTGAGTAAGTTTAACTTAGTAGGGGTAGGACCAACAAGTAGTTCAACCCTTTAGGTCCAAATTGAGACTTCTGGCATTGAGTTAATGCTATTTATTGCATGATTAGAGGGGTGTCTGCTATTTATGAGTGTTTTTTATGTTATTTATTGCGTTGAAAATATGTGTTTATTGACAATTTATGGCTGTGAAAGTTAAAATTCGTAGAAAATACAATTTGACTGAAGGTTATCTTGAAAAAATAAAACTTTATTGATGTGTTTTGATACATTCTTTCATCATTTATTATTGACAATACGTGAAACGATGTTGGAAAAAATCCTTGACACCTGAATTCTCAGAAATGAATCCTGAAGGTTTTTTGAGAGTTGATGCAAGGCCAAGTAACGCTTTATTATTGCCCATATACGAATTCTTTGAAGAATTCTTTGAAGATTTACCCATTTTGTTATAGGATATACTTGTGATTCTGTGTTGGTATTTATGAGATCCTGTCCTTCAGCCGAAAGGAGCCGTGAAAAAATTAGGATTTACCGTTAGATACAACCATCAGATTTAATTAGACAGTGTGACCTTCACATAGATACCAGAGTCCCCCTCAAAAAGATTTTTGGAACACAATTCTGCAATTTAGTTACTGTTAAAAAAGAAACTGTTAGGGATTATTGTCTACTTTTTAGAGAGCTTTGTGAAGATTGTATTTTAGATGTCCTTCAAGAAATTTTTTACTCCCTTACAGAAAAAAAAAGAGAAAATAAAACCCAAAGTTGACATTGAACTTGGAAAAGCTTTATGTATTGTTCCCCTTTTACGTAACAGTTAGGTTGTTACATGAATTTGTTTTCCTCAAGTTTTTGTAAAGATTGTATTGAAACGAAACATTCTTTCTTTTATTGCTTATGACCGCTGGAAAAGAAAGAGAGGCGCAGGATCCCATATTGAACGCAAAGGTGGAAGGGCGGGGGACTGAGTTGCCCAAACTTGTTTTGGCGGAAAGACCTGTTTACAAAAATTGTTATTGTGAATGAATGAATATTAACTCCTATGATTAAAAAAATGTATATGCATCATGTAATGGCCATGATGTATGATGATATCATTTCTTGATTTGTAAATATTGTGACGTATGGTTATATCACCTAGGTTATCTTATATCAGTTTACTCTGTGCTAATAATCCCCTTATGATAAATAAAATGTTGGAATGAAGAAAGTGAGAGGAAAAATCTCGAGCAAGGTGTTTGCTCACTACAAATTTACTTGATTGGAATTCGAACCAAGATATCTCAAGCAGTGGAGATGTGGATTGTAGCAGCAATGCACTAAATACTTAGAAAATGTTTAAATAATTTGTGCAACCTAGGATTTCCCAACTAAGAGAGAACAAGACTTTTTTTACTGTGGTACTAGCCCTTAGAAAGTGAGAGGAATCTTTATTTAGATAATAATGTTTGACACTTGTTTATGTTGAGTTTAGTAAAATGGTTTTGACGAGGAAATAAACCAAGAACCTCATATACTAGAGAACTCTTTACCACTAAGACTATATGAATTTATTAAATTTATTGTCAGAGAATTATTCTGTTAGACTAATTTATACGAATGCATTTTTGTCGTAATATTCCCTTTATGAAAAATAAAATAGTGGAATGAGGAAGTGGGAGGAAACGGGGAATTTTAAGAAGACTTATGAACTTGATGGTGATTAAATCAATTTATAGAATATACTTTTTTGTTATAAGAACACTAAAAAAATGATATGGCCAAGCTTGACATGAGAAAATCCAACAGCAGAGGTAGATGCTCTACCATTGAACTAGTTTGTACCATTATTAATTATATTAATTGGGTTGCGTATAACACGATTTGGGACAGAATTTTTTTTAACTAGATTTGAGTTGTGTTGATTTTAGATTAGTGTATTTTAGGAGCACAGCTATATGAGACGTGAACCTACAGTTTTATCGTAGAATCCAAACTATATACCTCCACCGGGAATTGAACCCGGTTTTCTATGCCAAAGGCATCCGTCAGGAATCGAGTTGAGTTGTGTTGATTTTAGATTAGTGTATCTTTTAGCAGTGCGTCTATATGAGACGTGGACTTTTGCAATTAACGTAGAATCCAGACTATATACCTCCGCCGGGAATTGAACCCGGTTTTCTATGCCAAAGGCTTCCGTCAGGAATTGAGTTGAGTTGTGTTGATTTTAGATTAGTGTATCTTTTAGCAGTGCGGCTATATGAGACGTGAACCTACAGTTTTATCGTAGAATCCAAACTATATACCTCCGCCGGGAATTGAACCCGGTTTTCTACGCCAAAGGCATCCGTCAGGAATCGAGTTGAGTTGTGTTGATTTTAGATTAGTGTATCTTTTAGGAGCACAGCTATATGAGACGTGAACCTACAGTTTTATCGTAGAATTTGAACTATACACCTCCACCGGGAATTGAGTTATTTTAATTTTAGATTAGTATGTATTTTAACACCGAGGCTATATGAGACGTGGACCTACTGATTAACGTGGAATTCGAACCACATGAGCTCCCGCCGGGAATCGAACCCGGGTCTCCCACGCCAAAGGCTTCAGCCGTGAATTGAATTAGAAACGTTACACATACTAATAAAAATGAACTTAGGACCACATGTATTAAAGGCAAGCATGATGTAAGGAAAAATAAGTGTTGAATGCATGGACATGTATGTCATGTGTACAGTAAATGCAATACAACGTTTGTTATGAAATTGATTAAAAATACATACTTGGTGAGGTTCTTAGAACATAATTAATTGCCATACTTTAATGAACTTTAGTTACACATATACTAATTATATAATGAGAGAAAAAATACTCACAGAATCTATAAAACCCGATGGTAGACTATTGGGCGTCTTATTGCAGTTTGAAGGACAGGATTTCTTACCCTCGGAGTAAGAGGGAAGGTAGAAATGCTTCTTTTTTTTTCTTTTAATGTTGTTTGCAAACCATACCGTTATTGCTATGAGGGTTATCGACCGTATAGAATTCCAGAAAAAAAAAGTGGTTTACAATCTTTTAGAGGACCCTTTTTTATTATTGTTGTATGGAATTGTGAAAATTGGCGTGGGTTTCTTCTGATCAATATAAAAACTGAATTTTGAAGATTTTTGTCATTTCAAGTTAGTTGGATAGAGTGTGACGCTGTTCTTCTTTCAACATTGTTTTTCATCGGCCCTACTTCATCTGTTTTTATATTTGAAAAGGTAAGTGGACTTCTGTCTTCTTAAATATATTCAGATAAAAATTCATTTTCATTAATTGATTACAAGATATGAAACATTTTTTAATATTATTATTATTGGAAAATTATCTTAGAGTAATTCTTGTTGATTGTATGAATTCATTTGGAAATCATTATCTTCTTTTTGTTTATATCACATTTATTTTACCAAATACATGTAAGCTGACTTATAGTATCCTGAAAACATGGCATTTTGAGAAAGAATTGGATTTTGTTTTTAATTTCTTAGACTTAGCTCATTGGAATGAAAAAATTTCTTCATTTTCGGAAAGGATTAATTTTATAATAAATACTCATTTGATTTTTTCTTTCTTATCACTGATTATTTTTGTAATAGAAACAATTCAAATATAGTAATTCAATTTTTTTTTCTTTTTAGATTATACCACTTCCAGGAGTTTGAACCACGCTTCAGAAAGAATTACCAGGTAAGAAAATAATATATTTCTTATTATCATTATATAATATGTAATGTTGAAGTCACACGACTATTTATTTTTCATGGAAGACCACAGAATGAAATTAATATTATTAGTTGGATATTAACCGTGTCTAGAATACATATTGCTTTTAAAGTTTAATTGAAAACAAACATTCATCATTATAGGTATTTTGCCTTTATTGATAGGGTACAGCTGAGAAGCTTCTATGCTCCACCGCTAACCTTTTTTTTTTGTTTTTGCGTGCGATCTTTTAGTTTTAATATTAACCCTTTCCCTCTTTTTCGGTTATTATACCCTCTAGGACATCACTCATGATAGATTCTTTTCTTAGGCAATGTCATAATGAATTTTTCTTCCTAATAATGTCTAAAAAATGTTCTTTTCTCACCCAACATTTCTAACATCCTGTTATTTCTTTTTTTGCTTTACCCAAATAATTCTTACCATTTTTCTCCACATCTACATTTTGAAGGTTTCCAGTTGATCTTTTTCCCCACTTAGGAAAGCGTAACAAGCATTAGGAAAACGTAAATTACAAACAGTAGACACCAAATCCATGTTTTTTAGCTATGAAATGAAATTAATGTCGAGCTTTTACGTATTAGTTGAATTGATATTTTATATTTGGACTGATCGGAAGACAAATGGTGTATTATTAAACCATGTTTTATATACGAACACATTTATAAAAATTATTGAGTTATTGAATTAATAGCCTTTTCACAACTAGACTATATGAGACGAGGACCTCAAGTGAAATCTAACTTTTTCTCGTGAACCACGTTAGGATTTTTTTTTATGTTAACAACAAGTACAATAACTAAGTACGATTTTTGTGCAATAACTAGGCTATATGTGACAGGGTCCTAGTGATTAACATTGAATCTGAACTACATGGCTTTGCCGAGAATTGAACACTGCTCTTTCACGGCAAAGGGGTGCACGATAACTAAGAAGTTACGATGAAATTTTATGGAATGTTTTACAGAAGATTAAGATTGAGTTTTGAATTATAGGTCGGAATTACATCTATTTTAACACGTTTGTACAATCTTTCCTTCAGTAATCGTACTATTTGTGGAAAGATATAAAGTGATAGTTGTTTGTGTGTATGATGGACCAAGATTTGAGCATTTATTTGTTCTGAATGAAAGAAATCTTTATATTATTTTGTGAAAAATGGTAGATGTTAGATACTGTATGTGATTACTAGGTTGTTTGAACAAAATATATCATAATATTTAGTGAATTTATCAGAAATAGTAATGAATTATTCATGGTAGATTAATCGATTTTTCTTTTTATATTTGGTCTTCCTGTTGGTGTTTTTTTTCCATATATTAACAGAATAATTAAATTGTTGAATAGAGTTAAACGGTATTCACCAGTTATGGTATATACTGATGATGTAAATTTAATAGGGGATGATAGGAGAACATTAGAAAGAAATGCAGAGATCTTATGAAATGTTTGCAGGGACATGGGTTTAGAAATAAATGCAGAGAAAAGTAAATACACAAAAGTGCGTTGGGACCGTAATACTGCATTTTATAGAGGCATTAAAATATTAAATAATACTTTTGATAAAGTGGATAGTTTCAAATATTTAAGATCAGTATTAACAGAGGAAAAAAATCATATTCACGGAGAAATTAAATGTTGACTAAAACCAGGGAATTCGTGTTACTATACGGTTCAAAATCTCTTGTTGTCGCGAATTCTGTTGAAGCTTAAAATATATAAAACGTTAATTATGCTTGCGTTGTTTTATATGGTTGCAAAACATGCACACTTACTCTGAGGAAAGAATATAGACTAAAAGTATTTCAGTACAAGATCCTGAGACGAATATTTGGACCCAAGAGGAAGGGGAATGGTGGAAACTTCATAACCTAATTTATTAGATTGTTTATTAAACATGATTAGGGTCGTCAAGTCTAGGAGGGCGTATGTTATGTAATATAGTTGTAATAAAAGAGGAAAACGGCCATTAGAAAGACCTAGGCGCAGATGGGAGGATGGATCTCGCAGAGATAGGCATACAAAGTAGAAATTGGATGTAATTATCTAAGGATAGAAGTCAGTGGAGAGCTTTTGTGAACGTGGCCTCCGGGTTTCATAGACCATAGAGTTAGTTAGTTAGTTAGTTACATGAATAAAACGATACTTATTAACGATAATAAGAAAACTTTTAAGAATATTATTTCACACTTTTTCTAAAATAGAACTGATTGCTTAACAGATTTGGATTGCTTGTTGTTTTATAATATGATATCGTATTCTTAATTTGATCGACTGATTTACATATTTTTTTCATAAGTAATTATTTCCCAAACATTTTAGTAATGTTATTGGAAAAAATGAAATCTTTAGTTTCGCACCATTATATTAGATTAAATTATAATGAAAGTAGAAAGGGTTCCCCACGAGAAAATGTAGAAGTATGATGTTTGCGGAAGATCTAAACTGACAACATAAATCAAGTAATCCATGCATCAGAAACGAAGGCTTTACCATTGATTTTTGCGTCACCCTTATTCATATTATTCTTATTGAATTAGGAATATAGTTTGAAATATAAACAATGGTTAAATTCCTTTACAGAACACAAGATTTTCCCGATTTTTTTATCATCTAAGAATATGTTATACCGTTACAACTCATGACATGTACACAATTCAATGAAAGGGTATCTTGACATATGTTGCCTTGCCTTTCGATTAAATGATTTGACAGTATATATCGTAGAAAAGTGTATATATCATTACATGAAGGTATAGAAAAGAATTCCAAAATTAGAATATAGAGTTGGACATCTAATCTTATTGTCCCCTTGAGGGATGATATCTCTCAGAGAGAATAATCCGTGAAGGAAAATGTTTGTATAATCCCTACATGTTAGGGTACCCAATATGTTTTACTGTAGTGTTGTATAATCCCCACATGTTAGGCAACCCAATATGATTCACTGTACTGTTGGGTTATCTAATCTGAACGATAACTGAGCTTTACGTCTGATGGTTATACCGCTAAGCTAAAGGAAACTGTAATTTGTTGAACCATCACTTTACAAAAAGAAATCACTTAAAAGTATATAGAACCCCAACAAAAGCCAAGTACACGGTGTTTGTCCACCACAATTTATAAAAAATGTGTGCAAACTTAATGTTTGTAATAAAATTTTGAAATAATTTGCGGGCGCTAAGATTAAACCGGGACCCCAAGCACCAGAGGTGAACGCTGTATCACTGAATCACCAAAACCCCCCAGAAATTATTTGAATTTACTAAATTTTAGTTATTATTCTAAGCTAGGATAAAACACTTGAAAATAACCTGTGGGATAAGGAAGAATTGTGCTTGTTTTTCGTAACGAAATAATTTGATTGTACTGTGCAACTGTCATGATTATTTTCTTAAGGTATAAATATATGTAAATTAACGCATATTTTATTCCAAAGACCGTTAAGAATGATACGTTAGATAATTAAAGGAACGGTCCGTACGATACCTTCATATTACAAGACCGATATATGAAATTAAACTTACATAGACTTTTAATTTGTAGAACGAAAAAGTCGGGAAATTTTTGTTGATTTAAAAGGTCAAAAATTAATAGTATTAGAGAGTATGGTATTGCTAAAAATGTTCAGTTCTGATTTTTAGAGGATATAAATTTACCTCTTGTGATAAATGGTTAGCCATAAGGATACTTAAGTTAAAATAAGTAGATTTGTAAATTTCAATTACTGATAATTTTGTTTCTGTTATTTTGCAGGATGGCAGAGGGTAGAGACATTCCACTTGTGGACCTAACATCAGAAAAAGAAGATGAAAATACTAACAAAGAAAATAATTTGGAGGAGAACAAGAACTCGCAGAAGCAGATCAATTATGTCAAACTAACCAAAAGTGATACGCAAGAACTTTTCCGTATTTTTTCCAAATACGTAAATAAAGAAAATAATACTATTCAATATGGTGCTGTTCTTAAATTTATAGCATTAGAACGACGGATGCGAAAATTATAAAAAACTGTAGACAATGAAAAGACAAAAGTGAAAAAAAAGTGTACATAGAAATCAAGATTTGTAAATAGTAAAAATAAAGTGATTTCTAGTTTAAAATTAATTATATTGAAAATTTGATGGTTTTATTTCAAGAAAATGTGAATCATTCTTTTCCCATTTTAATATGTGTGAGTTATTTTAAAATATTGTTTTCAGCAAAAAAAAGACTTTTTGAGACATGAACCTGCAACTTATTATCTGATTTCAATCAGCTCAATTTGAATTGTTTTTATTTCTTTTAAGAATTTTAATCCTATTTGAGACATGAATCTACAGAATAAGATGATATCCGAACCACATAAACAATCAAACTCAAAATTATCGTTGTCAAATGTGGATATGAAGAAGATTTATTATTATTATTATTATTATTATTATTATTATTATTATTATTATTATTATTATTATTATTTTATTTAACAGTTATGGTCTTTAGGCTAAACTAGACTATTGATTAACGAAAGTAAATGACAGAAAAATTAATTTTGTGCTCTCTCGCCAGATATCGAACCCAGAACCACGTGTACCAAATGCACACACACTAGCTACTTGGCCAATTATATTATTATTATTATTATTATTATATTGATTTGTATCCGTATGGGACTTGTACGGTTATTGAAGCTGCTAAGATGACTAGAAATTTAATGGAAAAAACAAATCCTGAAATTGGTGGTGAGTAAATTAACTGAAAAATATTCTTTGTTTACATTTGCTAACATGGAAAGATTCAGAAATGTTTCCCCATTCATAATTTTAAGGTGAAGGCCACTTCACACACTCATAACCACTTGAGAAAACAAGTTTTAGTTGAATACGGTATCCTCTCGTTCCTTCCTCTGCCTTTTCCCCCTCTTAAGCGGAGTTTTACTGTTTGGGTATTTTCTAAGAAAAGAGGGTCTGGTTTTGGGAGGTGGGATTCTTTCGAAGAAAGCGAAAGTGGTGGGAATAGCCTTTTAAGTATAAAATACTGTTAGGAAGGAAGGAAGGAATTCTGAATGACTGTAAGATTTGAAGGTTATCTTTTGCTATGAATTGTCTGCGCTTTCCATTGTATTTTTGTTCATATAATATCATAGCAGAAAATTCTAACAGGGTCTTTCAGATTTATGTTGCTATTAGAAATGAAGAATAAAAATATTTAGTTGAACTTGAAATATACAAATCACACGGTGTCCTGTAAGACTTATGGTATTATTGAAAAATCTTATGTGATTCTTTCGTTTTGAGATTGATTTGCGAAAATTGGAATCGAATAGGATTAAGATTACAATTTAGATTTTTGGTCTTTTAACATCTAAGACCATTTACCACTTCACGTTTGAGGGGTAATGTTGTTCAACGAGCACACAATCCGTGAAGGGAAGGAAGGAATAAAGGATCCGGGGAGGAAGAAAGTGGTTTGGGACTTATAAGTTAGGTATCACCAAAACATTTAACTGGTGTGGATGAGGAAAATCCAAGAAAAATTCATTCAAGGTGGGTGGACTTAAAAGTATTGTACACTTTTTTGACCGAGTACCCCCCACTCGGACTGCTTGCACCAAACTGGAATCGAATCACTGTGTCCAACTACATGAATATTTCATGTCAGTCTATTATTTTTCTCTTTTTCTATATTAATTAAGTAAAAATATGGTCGTTATTCCATGTGTTTGAGCAATAAATATTCTTTGGATTGCTATAGAATTTTAGTTAAAGTATCATGGAGAAGTCCATTGAAATGAATTAGTGCTATAGCTTGTGATTCATTAAATTTTATAGAGAATCATGTGTTGGTTTTTGAAAAATACTATCTTCAATGAATCGATCCAAAGCAAATGATTGATCAATGATTAATTACATACATTATGACATTCTTTGTAAAAATATGCATCTTTTAACGTCATTTAAAATGTGACTGTAAAGAAGAATGATGATTTCTGAAACAACACAAAATCTTTTAATGGTGCTTGTAGAACGAAAAAAGTTGAGAAAATTTGACACCTTGAGAGAGTATATATTACAGAATGTATATTACAGATAAAACACAATTTGAATAAAAAGTATTAGTTAGGATTGAAACTGATGAGTTTGAGTATTGAAACTGATGAGTTTGAAGGATAATATTCTTTAGGGAGTACACAACCGGAAAAGGAATAAGGAGGAGTACAAGCTATAAGTAAGGTACCATCCCGGCATTTGCTTCAAATGAATAAATGAAGAAGAAAAATCCTGGAAAACTTCATTCAAGCTTTTACAAATTTTGAGAGAGCAAAACCGTAAGCGGTTGCAGCATAAGCATGAACGATAACGAATATACTACGTGGATTATTCTAGTATTAATTCAAGAAATATACCAAGTAGCTTAGCAATTCTTTAGGAATAAAATACCAAAAACCTTATTATTTATACATTCCGTTTACCAGACATTGTTAGGGTCATAATAAAAAGAGGAAAACAACCGTTAGGAAGACCTAGGGAAAATGTATCTTGCAGAAATAGGCATACAAAGTAGAACCAGTTGGGTATGGATAGAAATCATTCAAAAGCTTTTGTGATTGATGCAATGAATTTTGTGGGGAATGGGTTGTTTTATTCGGGCTAAAAGATAATGAGTAAGAACATATAGAAGTAAAATACACTTCCACTGAGTGAGTGTTATAAAAATTAAATGAGTAAGGTACATTGTAGTATAAGAAATCATTCTATCACTGACTTAATTTGATGGAAAGACCTCAAGTATCATAAGGAAACATTATACCACTAAGCCGTCATGGGTATTAAAAATGAACACGTTAAAGATTAATGAGGAAGTCTCAAGTTATATAAGGAATCATGTAATATAAGGAATCAAGTAATATAAGGAATCAGTTTATTACTAAATCAGTACATTCAAACTCAATCAGGGACCTCAATTAGTGCAAGGAGGTACTGTATCACTGAGTCATCATGTATCATAAGAAAGCATTCTACCACTATTTCTTCATGAAGGAGATTAAATGAGGTATTCTCCATAAGAAAACAGTGTATCATTGAAGTCTACATGGTGAAAAGAACACATGTACCATAAGGAAACAGTATAGTCCTAAATCAATCTGATAAAAGACCAAAAGAAGTAGATGGAATCTAAAAACATGAAACTTGACTTATTATTTATTCACTTCAAAATCTCTTGGTGAAGAATGTTAAGCTTAAAATCTTGTATATTGTTCTGAAATATAGGGAAATTAGGTACTCATGTCCTATACCCAAAAATAGATTTTGAAGGAAGACTCAGCCAGTAGATGTGAAAGCAATTAAAATAGATTTCGCGGTTAAAATATAAAATAGTACAGAATAATTGTAATGTTCCAGATTTCATACCGCATAGTTAAAATCTATGTGATATATATTATGTTATATAATGTGTTTATTTATGTTATATTTATCAACTGTAGTGAGAAATAAATTCTTTGGTATTATAGCAAAGCCGTAATCAGTTGAAAATCTAAGGAACATATTATAGTTTACCGTAAAATTTCTTAGGGGATCTTCCTTGGATACAAACTTGTGTTATACAAAAGAAAAAGCAAACTTCATGGGTATTACAAATGATTATATTCAAAATTACAATTACGCTTAGCAAGATTACGATATTCCATTTTACAGTAAGACTAAAAAGTACTTTCTTAGTTTTTAATCAGAGATACTCAAGCTTGCAGATACTCAGTAAAAAATACATAGATAGAGTAAAAACAAGGTACAGATACTCAATCTTGTAGATAGTCAGTAAAATTCATAGAGAGAGTAAAAACAAGCTACAGATACTCAAACTTGTAGATAGTCAGTAAAATTCATAGATAGAGTAAAACCAAGCTACAGATACTCAATCTTGTAGATAGTCAGTAAAATTCATAGAGAGAGTAAAAAACAAGCTACAGATACTCGAAAAACATGCAGATACACCATAAAATACATAGAGTAAAACAAGATACAGATACTCGAAAAACATGCAGATAGTCAGTAAAATTCATAGAGAGAGTAAAAAACAAGCTACAGATACTCAAAACATGGAGATACATCATCAAATACATAGATAAGAGTAAAACAAGCTACAGATACTCAAAACAAGCAGATACGTCATCAAATACATAAATAGAGAAAAACACATACAGACGATACGTGCAAAAGAGAGAAAGAGAGAGATAAAGAGAGGGACGTGTAGATACTTAAAAACTTGTAGATAGTCAGTAAAATACATAGATAGATTAAAAACAAGCTACAGATACTCAAATACAAGCAGATACGCCATAAAATACATAGATAGATTAAAAACACATACAGAGGATACGTTGAAAAAGAAAGGGACAAGTAGAAAGGAGTTCAACAAACAAACTACAGATATTCAAGCTTGCAGATACGTCATAAATACAGATATAGATAAATAGATAGAAAGAGAAAGGGCGCTACATCAGCATTGGACTTTGTTTTGGGAACCGTGTAAGAATCATTTGTACTGTACGTGCAGTGCAAAAATGATCACAATTTATTTCAGGAAAGAATACCAACTTAATATGAGAATATTTTATATTAAATATCTTCTCTACACACAAAATAAAATTGCGTGACATGTCCAGACTTACGCCATGCGTAACTTCTTCTATTTTTTCTATTCCATAGTTAATCAATTAATTAATATGAGTGAGATAAAACATACTAATAGTATATTACATCAATAGGAATCTGAACCTTTATTATAAAGCTTTGAGAGCAAAAATGTTCTATAAATAGTCTAAAAAATAGTCTTCCGTTCCAAGCGCTGATATCGGTTAAAGGAATCCCACTCGCTTTCTTTCGCTTAGCAACAGCTAAACTCTTATTGGCTCAACGCGTAGGTGTGTGAGGGTGTGAGCGTTAGTCTGCATTTTTGCCACGGCTCAAGACATTTTGGCATCACAATAGTAATTATTAAAACAAAGTGATAAACATATATAGTACGAGCAAAGTTGACATTTTCTTTTCAGTATAAACAAGCAAAAGTAAATGTATATAACATAATACGTAAAGAATATAGGGTCATATTTTATAAGAATATAACTAGTAAAAATAATCATATTTCAATGAACCTGTTAATTCCTATATTTACAATGAAGTCACTAATATGAATTAAAAATATTAATTTCAAAATTAAAAATGTGTCGAGTGAGTAGTATTATGTTCAAATGTGGTCATACTTAAAAAATAAATCGAGTGAGTAGAGTTGGCACAAAATGTTGTCATATCAATGGAATTATAAGGAAATAAGGGAAATCCTACAGTAATATTTTGCACATTACATATTCTAATGTTTGTAAGTAAGATTGGAAACATCAGTGTAAACCATATACGGATTACAGGAGTTAGATATATAGATGTGCGTATAACAAGTAAACATTACGATTTATTACTTAACATCCACATAATAATATAAATCCATTTTTCCGCACATGCGTTTATATTTCTGGCACGGATATAAACGTAAAACCCTACTCACCGGTCCCGCGTGCGCCCGGCGTGGGTATATTCGTGAAACCGCACTCACCGGTGCCGCATGCAGCCGGCGCGAATATAAACGTAAAACTGTACTCACCGGCGCCGCGTGTGCCCGGCGCGAATATAAACGTAAAACCATACTCGCCCAGTTCCGCGTGCGGCATCCGCGTATAACAACGCGCGCAAATTTCTTATGGCTGTGCAATGCCATGTCACACTAGTGCTATGCATCCGATTGGTAAACAAATAATAATTAGTATTGCCAACTTTTCTACATAAATGATACATTATCATTATCAATTACATACTGTATATTAAAGATTATCTTCTCTTAATATCATGCTCTGTGTATGGAATCATAGATATTGATTAATGCGTAGTAAATGTAACAAATGTCAAATGTGAAGGAATGCTAAGTGATACAGTATTGTATATACATACATACTGAACAGTAAAAGCAATGGGTGTCAACAAAAATGTCTAATATGTTATACTCAACATACAAATTATATAAAAAAATAGCATTCACAATATACACTTCTTATAATGTTAAAAAATAAAAACATCGGGGTTCCTACATAATACATGCATTGACATGTAGTGAGTGGTATGCCTAATGTCTACCATATAGTTTGCTTTGATTTTATTTATGTTTAGCAAATAGAATTGGTAGGTATATATGAAGTCACCCACTTCATATTCATACATTTTTAAACCCTACCTAATAAAACATATCACGCAAAGCAAACATACAATATATCATTTAGTATTGGTATGAACGATTTATATTAGTATCTAATAAAGTATAGGAGTTCTGTGAGTATAATAAAGTATTAGTACATCATTGTACATATACACCCTAGCAGTTTGTATCGGTTCATTTCTTGCGCCATACATATATTTGTACCTTTATATTTTATATTTAAGTATAGTAAATATGCATATTGCTATGCGTATATGTTGGATAGTAAACATCACGTCAAACATATTTTTATTTCCTTTCCGTTATATATCATAAACTATACAATACATAAATAAATAAGATGAAAATATGCGTGTTGTTTATACTATACAAATTAATATCTACCTTATGATGCATATCAAATCATAAAATATAACTTCTTTTTCTCATTAATGTAAATGTTTTAGGGGGAAAGTCGCAATAAATGAAAACGGTAAGTAACGTTGTCAGTTGCCGATAAACAAAACTGAAAATTTCCCCGCTAAAATTATGATACTTGTAATAATCCTTTTGAATATTTCTTAATGTAACATTTCTTTCAAAGCATAATTTCATATATTAAGCAATACTTTTTTCTTTAAGTAATATTTTTCAATCAGTAGGTATATCGTTGCTTATATTTTTGTTCTCTTGTTTGTGTTTGCCATGTAATTTTAATTGTTACGCTCCTTGTAGGAACAATACTGTTGGGAAAATATTAATTATTTTTCTTTCGTATCTTTTAATGAATCGCTTTTTACGAAAACTCCTTATTTATTTAAACTCTCGTAATAAATAACTCGAACACTTCGTGTGAGTGTACTAAAAGTTCAAACATATATAAAAATGAGTAAACGTTTCAAAAATAGTTGTTAAAATGTTTTCTTTCTTCTATTGTTTTTGATTGCAACTAATTCTTTTTATGCTCTTTATATTTTAACTAACTAACTAGATAACTAACCTGATTTTATTTTCTTTCTTTTCTTTTGTTGTCTCTGTTTGCTACTAATTATTTTCCATTCTCTTTATATTTTAATTAATTAACTAAATAACTAAGTTGATTTTATTTTATTTCTTTTTTTTCTGTTCTTAGTGTATGCTACGTAATTTTAATAGTTATGCTTTTTGTAGGAACAACACTGTTGGAAAAATATTATTTTTTCTTTCGTATCTTTTAATGAATTGTTTTCTACGAAATCTCATTATTTATTTAACCTCTCGTAATAAATTACTCGAACACTTTGTGTGAGCATACTAAAGATGATCAAAATACTAATTATTTATTGATTCGTATTATTTATTTTAAATTGAATTATTTGCTTTTGCAACTTGTATTTTGATGTATCGATTTCAGTGAAATCTCCTTATTTATTTAAACTCTCGTAATAAATTACTCGAACACTTCGTGTGAGCATACTAAAATGTTCAAAAATATTAATTATTTATTGATTCGTATGGCAAACCATACTCGTTAGAACCGCTACGTTGTAAACTTCTTAATAAATTGTTTCTGTTATACATGTTGTTGTTGTTAGTTATCGTTTAAGTTACAAATTATAATAATTATTAATTCAACATGTGATAAACACAAGATTCTAACGATTATGGATACGAAATTTTTCTTAATGCAATTGCGTACGAAATTACAAACTAAATGCGTCTGGGTACGAGATTTCAAACTGAATGCACCTGGGTGCGAGATTACAAATTGAATGCACCTTGGTGCGAGAATACAAACCAAATGTGGCTGGGTACGAGATTACAAACCAAATGTGGCTGGGGACGAGAGTACAAATTAAATGTATCTGAATACCAAATTACATAGTAAACGTATCTGGATATAAAATTATATAATAAGCGTATCTGAATATAAAAATTATAAACTAAATGATTTTAAAGAAATCAACAACGCTAAAATATTTTTATTCATATAATATTTATTTTTTCTCCATATAAGATAAAGTGATTACATATATATCAAATAAAAAAATGTAATAAAGATATGTATGTATGATCAAATAAAAATGTATTAAAGCATCATATATATTATGAATAGTAAATAAAATAAGTTATTTTAATTTTGAATTCAAGTAAATGTTATTGATAATAAAAATTGTAATATATATTTTCAATATATAACTTTCACTTCAGTTAGTTATTTCACTATCACAAACAAAGAAATGAATTAAAAATTATAAGTGAAATCTTTTTCCAAGAGAAATTCTAAAATTAAATTGATGTAGTTTTTCTTTAATAAAATATTAAATAAAGCATAATCAAATGTCCAATCGTCAATTTCACTCTCATGATACGATGAAAAGAGTTCGTACAGTTCATCAAACGTATCTGGTCGCACCATAACACACCATGCATTATAACACAACATTTCACGGTCTAAAACAATGCATTCATGTTCATCTATAATGCGGCTGTTTTGATAGCACCCGTAGCACAGAAGTTTATATTTCGGTTTCCATCTTGATATACATTCCAGCACACACAGTTCATTCACAGAAAGAAAAGTACATTCATACGTACATAATTTGTTTTGCAAACACATCTCTGTCTTTCTTTAAAAACAGTTCAACTAAATCACAAATATATGAATCTGAAAACGTAACTGATTCATATGCTAAATTAAATCTATTTAAAACAGTTTTGTTTTGTCTATAATTCTTATCCGAAAAACTAAAGTGTTTCTGTATGTAAAGTTCAAACACTATGTCACGATTTTTCTTCTGAATTAAAAATTCCCACACAGTTTCTTTCAAAGTATTATTAAATATTAACAAACATTTATGTAGTTTTTCGTCTGGTATTCTTATTGAACAAGGAAAGCACAGTAATGGTTCACTCAGCTGATAATTCTGAAAAAGTTCTTTCACACACAAATCACTTATTTTAAAACGATTGCACTTACAATTTACATTGTCTAATTCTCCAATTTCAATATGTGTATTAGGAAACACTTTTTCAAAATGGATTTCATCATCATATTGATAAAATCTTCTAAACGATTCTTCTATTTCCTGCGTAGGATATAGTATTTTCACTTTATCTTGTTCTTCTTCAGGAATATCAGGATCCCATGACTGTTGATAAATAATTTTCTGATGCTTTTCACACTCAATCTGTCTCTCTCTTGGAGAGATATACTCAAAAACAGATACTCGCTTACTACACATCTTCACAAATACTGTTAACTTAAGTAATGTTCCTATGTACACAATCACAACTCTGCACATGCGCACAAACTTTTAACGAATGCGCATGCGTACAAACTTTTAACGACTGCGCATGCGTCCTACGACGTTCCAATTATTTAGATGTATTCTTGTACACTCCGTGTAAAACATCTTTATGTAAAAGTGTAAGTCTTGGAAAATCGGAATCAGACATTATCACATGAAATAAAATGCTTTCATAAAGATTATTAAAAATGCATTGTGTAAGAATATGGTCTTTCTTACTATAGATATTGTGTAAATCCATATATATTTTCATAATTTCTTTGCACGTATCTTCTTTTAATAAAATACTACAAGCTTCCAAGTCCAACACTTCTTTGCTTTTCAACATACACATATGTCTAATATCATTTTTGAATAAGTAATTATAATAACATGCTCCACAAAGTAACACTTTGTTCGGTACCCATTTAATTATTGCTAATTTAATACAATTAATATCAATTCTTGATTTATCACACGCGCAATTCATTCTTGCACAAAACACGGTGCTTAACACCACAAAAAAAAGTACGTGTTCTAACAAGAAAATATTCTCGACAACTAAAACAAAGTATCAAAATCGTTTGTTCTTTCTTTACAACTAATGCACTCTAGCGGAAAAATCTTAAGTTGTAAAACAGTGTTACTAACTCTATATAAACTCTACACAAAATAATTTTTAACTACATATAAATCTTAATGTAATTTTTCCATGTTTCCTTTCCTATATAACTTTAGTTAGATCGTTTCCTGTGCAATTTTAATTGCTATGCTTCTTGTAGAAGTCCATAAGAATACTCAAAGAGTATAATCTATTAAATGATTTCTACGTAAACTCCGTTTATATATTCTTTCGTGTTATTTATTTTAAATTGGATCATTTGCTTTTGCAAATTCAGAACACTATGTGTGAACGTTTCAAAAAAAGTTGTTAAATGTTTCGAAATATTAAATATTTATTGATTCGTATTATGAACTTTAGTTGATTCGTATGCCAAAGCATACTCGGCAGAACAGCTATTCTGTGAACCTGTAAATAAAGTATTTGCTTTTGCAACTTGTATTTTGATGTATCGATTTCAGTGAAATCTCATAAAGAGAAACCGCGTTTCAAAAATATAAAAAATGTGTGAAAGTTATAAAAAATAGTTGTTAAAATGTTTCGAACACTTCGTGTGAGCGTACTAAAAGTTCAAACATATATAAAAAAATGAGTAAACGTTTTAAAAATAGTTAATAAAATGATTCAAACACTTTGTGTGAGCGTATTAAAATGTTTTGAAATATTAATTATTTATTCTTTCGTGTTATGTATTTTAACACTCGCAAAGTTTTTAATTATACATTTCTTCAAATATGTTCTTGTCTGCAACAATATTTAATTCCAAATAATTTTATTCTTTAAATGTTTTCTTAAGATGAAGTAAACTAAAATGAAAAATTAATATAATACAAATATATGAAATAAAACTATGTATCAAATAATATACGAAAATAAATATAAAGATAATTATTAAACATGTATTAGTTTCCAACATTTCTTCTTAAAATATTTGATAATAACATTGCCTAACATCAAGTGTAGTAAATAATATTTTGTATAAACTTCACACACACACACACACACAAATTAATTTCTTCCGTAATACAAATATAGTTACTAGTAATTTAAAGTTTCTTCTTCTTCTTCTTTTATGAAATATTTGCAAACGTTAAATGTTTAAACGCGTTTCTTTTTTTCACAAACACCAAAATTTTACTTATGTGCATAAAATATTCGTTTTTATTCAGCACTTTTACTTTTATCTTTATCAAGAAGAATATCCACAAGATCACTTAAAAACACTTCACTTTTCAATAATTTAAAGTATGTGTTATAAAACGATTCTCTTGTTAGCAAACCGATAAAATGTGATTTCGCATACGTATAAAATATATTTTCTTCCACATCTATGTTTTCCATAATATCCTTTACTCGTGATTTCATAATGTTTTCATCCAAAAATAAACATTCATGTTCCATTTCATTAAAATAACCATAACTACAAGCAGCACATAGCAAAATATCTTTTGTTTTCCACTCATGTATTGCTTTCTTTATACAGTTCGTGTCTACTTTATTTACACCGCATTTACATCTTATGTCCTTCTCCGAAAATATTTCAGTATCATCCATATATGATAATATCATCTTATAAATTTTTAAATTAATTTTCAAACACTCAAAAACAATTTCACGTAACTGTATTAAACTTTCCATAGTTATTTTACTTTTTATGTTAACTAATGCTATTCAAACACCAAACTAAATAATTTTTATAACGCCCAAACTAATTCATTCGTGTATCTTCGTAAAAGTTCAAGAAAGTTCTGGAAATTTTAACATCGTTCGGAAAACTTCGGCAATCTTCGGTAATCTTCGTATAAAATTCTTGGAATTACTTAAATTCTTGGAATTATTTAAAATTCTATGAAATTCACGGTCATTTACCTTTTAACCACTTTTCCAGAAATCTCCAAACATTCTTCAATATGCGTACGTGACTAATCAAGGTCAAACTACTTCTCTGATTACAATAGAAAACTTTTAACGCACACCTGTGTTCTACCTCTCCCCCAAACAATCATAAGCTTTTCTTAGAAATTCCAAAACAAACCTCTGCGTACGTGACTAATCAAGGTCAAACTACTTTTCTGTCACAATAGAAAATATTTAACGCACACCTGTGTTCTTCCTCTCCCCCAAACAATCATAAGCTTTTCTTAGAAATTCCAAAACAAACCTCTGCGTACGTGACTAATCAAGGTCAAACTACTTTTCTGTCACAATAGAAAAAATTTAACGCACACCTGTGTTCTACCTCTTCCCAAACAAACATAAGCTTTTCTTAGAAATTCCAAAACAAACCTCTGCGTACGTGACTAATCAAGGTCAAACTACTTTTCTGTCACAATAGAAAAAATTTAACGCACACCTGTGTTCTACCTCTCCCCCAAACAAACATAAGCTTTTCTTAGAAATTCCAAAACAAACCTCTGCGTACGTGACTAATCAAGGTCAAACTACTTTTCTGTCACAATAGAAAATATTTAACGCACACCTGTGTTCTTCCTCTCCCCCAAACAATCATAAGCTTTTCTTAGAAATTCCAAAACAAACCTCTGCGTACGTGACTAATCAAGGTCAAACTACTTTTCTGTCACAATAGAAAAAATTTAACGCACACCTGTGTTCTACCTCTCCCCCAAACAAACATAAGCTTTTCTTAGAAATTCCAAAACAAACCTCTGCGTACGTGACTAATCAAGGTCAAACTACTTTTCTGTCACAATAGAAAAAATTTAACGCACACCTGTGTTCTACCTCTCCCCCAAACAAACATAAGCTTTTCTTAGAAATTCCAAAACAAACCTCTGCGTACGTGACTAATCAAGGTCAAACTACTTTTCTGTCACAATAGAAAAAATTTAACGCACACCTGTGTTCTACCTCTCCCCCAAACAAACATAAGCTTTTCTTAGAAATTCCAAAACAAACCTCTGCGTACGTGACTAATCAAGGTCAAACTACTTTTCTGTCACAATAGAAAATAATATAAACAATCAATAAAATATAATAAAAAATAAAACATCTATCGTATACAAATATCGTTAAGGTTAAATAACATTCCTGTAAACAATAGACCTATTGTCAAATAACCTTCTCCTAACGCCAATGAATCAACTCGCTCTCTGATTGGTTAAACTACTTGTTGGTCCTACCCCTACTTAACTTTTATATAGTGCCGCCGTCTTTAAATATGGCAACTTTTATCAACAAAATTTAGGTTTCTTCATTTCCTTAATCTTGTTTCATGGCGGATAACTTTGAAACTACTAGAGATATGGAAAACCGCCTTGACATAAACGTTATAGAGTGGAATCTCACCTTTCTAACGATAATAATATTATTTCCCTATCTTTGAAACCACAGAAAATACCTCATTTAAAGCAGAACAAAGTGTTGAATTTTTTGACCATTGATTATGATGAAATCTACTTTGATTTTTTTTAATGCACGTTTTTATTAATGATTATAATGATAACGATTCGGATGCCATAAAATGTACGTTATTATGCTATGAAAATGTCCGTTTGAGAGCTATCTTGAAAAATAAGATGGCCGCCGACACATTATGAGTAGCTGTTACGCAATAGCGAATACATTTCCTATCTGCACATGCTTTTTACAAATTTGTAATACGAACGGGTCACTCAGAGGATGATTCAGTGGCACAGTCTGGTCTTGGAGACGGGGAACGTAGTGGTTTTCACATGACAGGCAAGTGCATGCATCAGTACACTGAAGTCCTTGTATGGCACACACACATTGGCAGTTCTCTCTTCTACAGGTTTTTGTCTTTTTCCAAGAGCAGCTTACCATTGATAAGATCGTCACAGCCAGCCATGTCCCACTGGACACACAAGATTTTCCTGAATTGCTAAAGATTGCTTGATAGTTGGTGGAAGCAAATGTGGCACAAGTTGACTCATGCAAATGAGACTCTACCTTATTGTACCCATGTCATTACTATTAGTTATACCATATATTGTTCTGATATACTTCATGGAACAAGCATTCAGTAGTGCATTCAGCTCCAGAGTATTTCCAAGGCCATGAAAAAGTTATTGTTCGTGTTTCTACATTAAAAGGGACGGTTTTATCTTTCCTTTTCTGACAAATGCATCTACTGAATTTCATCCTGTAAAAGCGTGATATCCCAGTAGAGCATTGTGCCAAGAATTTCACAATTAAATATGGAACATTTCTGTTCAATATGAATGGCCAGAGTAAATTTCTTACATTTGAACATTTCACCATCACTTGTGATGAAACATGGAGGAACAGAACTTAGTGGAAATTTCGTCACATATTTCATGTTGGGTTTCCGTTTTTGACCAATAATAGCTAATCGAGCAAATAATTCACAGTCACTCTTCACTTGCACAGATCTTTCTTTCAGTTTTACGGTCTTACTTGCTGGCATACAAGCTGATGATATTTTTACTTCTTTATTGAAGCATAATAGTTGATTTCATTTTGTAGTAATCGCTTCTCAATAAATTCATGAGCCAGGTTCTCTCTTATTCTCTCGGCTTCAAGAATCAAATTTGAAGCGATGCTATCAAGTTCTCTTCCAGAACTGAGGACAGTAACACATGAGGGTGTCAGTGGGTTTACAGCAAACTCATGACATGTTTGAACTAATTGATGTAGATAAGTTTGATCCCCTTCATCCGGCTGTGGCTGAGGTCGGCATGTGTGTCTTCACTTCCGCCTGAATTTTATGATGCCTCCTTTATCTTAAATGTTTCTGTTTGCTTTCTCTACGACATAATCAATTACAACACCACTGAACGGTAAAGCACTGATGTGGGCAGACAACTCACAGGTTCAAAGGTAGGTGTCAGCTTGTGGATGCGTGAGGGGATAGACGTCATTGTGATCCAGTAATAAGTCAAATGTCTGGCATAATTATGGTGTTCATATTCAAACATGTAAGGAATTATCCTTCTTCTACAAAACAAATAAAGATCCCAGTCAGCCTGTCTGACTGCTCTTATTAAACCAAAAACAACTCGCACATGTGAAGAAATTATTCCCACAATATAAACATTGGCCCATGGGTACAGTTGAAAAATGTTTCCCACAGGACTTTCAGGTTTATAAAAGATTCACATGATAAAAATTCTTGCAGAGATGTTGACGAAGGAGACTGACGAATTGTTTGAATTTTTCCTTTATATCCGATAAGGCATCGTGTGATATAGAGTTATGTTCAGTTTTTGTGAGCCAATTGAGTAATACTTGTAGCTTCTCTACCATCATACTTTCGTACGTGAGTTTCAAGGATCTCATGCATCGATTATAATGTCTACATGCAAGGACACCTTCAAAAGAATCCGCAGCTATCACTCCTGACTCAGTAAGTAAATCTGCTAAGCATAATAATTCGAATCTTTTAACTATTATTGTTGCAGAGTTCATAAGAATGTGAAAATCTCTCATTCGTAGAATAATGTTAGAGAATAACGTCTGCTCTTTCTCATAATTTCCACCATCTTGCAATATATTACATAGTCACCCACAACACTCACAAATGGTAAATTTAGAGCTTTTCTAACGTTCCCCCTCAGATTTAAAATTGAGAAAATCACTGCAATATTCGTTAGAGACTGTAGATTCACTGGAATTTGTTCGGCGACACTTCTATTCAGTTTTACATCAAAAACAGTATGGTTGAAACCAGTACAAGATGGCAGAAGGTATCTGAGACATCAACGTTCAGAATGTGAGGGTTACGTTGTAACACTTATATAAGATTAATATCCCTTGTTCTCAGCCATCTAATTAACTGCTGATTGGTTATATCCATGGGTATGTCTGACGGTACACTTGCTGGTTGAGTTCTAAAGGCATGATAAGGTTCAGTATTGTTTGGTTCTAATGAAAAAGAACGTCGTTTGGATCTTGGTTGCGACCACTAGTACCATGAAAAGTGCCTCCTCCTGTTAGAGCTTCTTGGTTAATGTCAGTGTTATCGAATACCAAAATAACAGGTTTATTTAAGGCAAAAGTAGGAGGAGAAACCCACACATTTGATTCATAGCAATTATGTGCAATAACAGTTTCAACCTCGCTTATATACTCATTAGAAACACCATGACCTAAACGGTTCAAGAGTCTTACAACTTCAGATGACCCAGTGAGTTGACTAATTGTCCATGTAAGCGATAGTGTTGTTGGAAGCACTAAATTCCCATCTAATGAAAATCCCATATCCTGAGCTACACTGAGTACTCGATGTACAACTGATCCAACATATACCCTCTTAGTTTCGCAATCGACCATTCGGCTGGTATTACCAAATACAATCCAAGGTATCTTATTGAATAAAGATGGAATTATAAATACACCATCTTCACAGGTGTCAGTGGATTTTAGTGGCCACGACAATTTGGACTGAACTTGTAATATTTCATGGTGGATTCTGCGGCAGCATTCATAGAGCTGGATTGAATCGTCACCAGCAATTGACTCCAGCACCAGGCCCGTAGCCAGCCGGAAAATGTAGGGGGGGGCGGTGAAAGTTAGGGGGGCCGATCCAAAAATATTAAAAGTTTATCACCATATTATAGTTCATTTGCAAACCTACTGTGAAAATTTTAGAGGGGGGCAATAAAAATTTAGGGGAGACCCGGCACCCCTAGACCCCTTCTGGATACGGGCCTGCCCAGCACTCCTGCTTCGATGGCATCACCAGTGGAAATGTGAGTAGAATACGAGGGTCACTACGAAAGTTTTGAGATACGCATTGTTGTGGCACAGTATTTGAATTCCAACAATTGCGTTTGATAGTGGTATCCAGAGCAAAGAAGCGAAGCAAGTTTCAACTTGCTTCGCTTATCGGCGTGGCCGTATCGCCTTCACTTGTTTGTTGATGAGAGCAGTCTTCGGCTGTCTAGAATGGAGCTCGAAACGGAACATTTTCGGGCAATGATTTCAAAAGTGATTTGAACGAGACACAAAGCCTTGACCGTTTGCATGGGGCATTTGGGAACCTTGCTCCTTCCCGTACTACAATTTTTCGATGGTTTGGTGAATTCAGAAGAGGCCAGACATCGCTTAAAGATGTAGAGAGAGCTGGACGTCTGGCAACAGCTGCGTCAGATGAAACATTACCGCTGTGGAACAAATGATTCGAGAAAATCCTCGAACAACTTTCAAGGATATTGAATCTACAGTGAACATTGGATCGCCAGCAGTAGCAAAAATTCTTCATGATCATCTTCGGCTCAGGAAGGTTTCATCTCGTTGGGTGCCTCACACTTTGATTGAACAGCAGAAGCGCATGCGTGTGGAATGGTGTGAAGAAATGCTTGCAAGATTTAATGGAGGCAATTCTCGACGCGTCTCTGACATTGTTACTGGTGATGAGACTTGGATCTATCAATTTGACCCTGAAAATAAACGGCAGTCTACAGTTTGGATCTTTCCAGACGAAAATCCACCCACGAAAGTGAAGCGACCGCGAAGTGTGGGGAAGAAGATGGTCGCAACTTTCTTCTCCAAATCTGGCCATGTTGCAACTGTTCCACTTGAAGAACAAAGGACTGTTACTGCTCAATGGTATACCACTGTTTGCCTAACAAAAGTGTTCCAGAAGCTTCGGGAACGGCGTCCAAGAACTGGATTGCGTGGGATCTTGCTTCATCATGACAACGCGTCCGCACACACGGCCATCACAATTCAATTTTTAGAATCTACGGAGGCCAAACTTATGACTCATCCGCCGTGTAGCCCTGACCTGGCCCCGTGGGATTTTTTTCTGTTCCCCATAATCAAAGATCGCATGCGTGGGAAGAGATTTTGCAGCCCTGAAGAAGCTGTAGTGGCTTACAAGAATGAACTTTCAACACTTGAAGAAAAAGACTGGCAACACTGCTTCCAAAAGTGGTTTTCGAGGATGCAACAGTGTGTACAGTGTAATGGTGAACACTTTGAGAAAATGTAAGGCTGCTAACACAAACAGGGAGAAACAGAGATCGCACTGTTGCAAATCTTCACATGAAAAAAAGTGGGGAATGAATAACTTAATTGGAGACTTTTAGTAAAATTATAAGCTCATATAATGAATCCTTTATTATCGTCCTGACTGCATGCAAATTTTTGTAAGAATTTATTCATTGCTTGCTGAGAAAAACACGAAAAAAGTTCCAATGTTATTAGATAGGGGAAAACTCGACTCAGCGAAGAGGTACAATCCGCGTCAAAAAACCTGCAACATGAGGATGTAAGTTTATTGTGGAACTACGTCTAGCAGCACAGGGAATGAACATAACGTCTAAGTGGAACGAATCACGACAGGATAATCCTCGGCCTTCTCCCATGCACACTTATTTTGGAGCAAAAGTCTTCGTCATTTCACAATAAACTTATATGCTCATGTTGCAGGTTTTTTGCCGCGGATTGTACCAACTGCCTTAAAAAGAAAAGTACTGAAAATAAAGTTTCAGAAACATATGTAGCAAAAGACATAGTGGCCAAGTAAATAGCTGATTTTTTGCAATTTCCGTATTTTTCTGGGACATGTTTGTTCCAAAACTCTTCGGCAGATGCAGTTTTATGCGTTTGCAAGGAAATGTCTTCCTGCAAGTCCGTTAATCTCCATATGAAGTAAAGGTTTTGAAAGGCGGAACAACTTTGCAGCCACATCAGTCCATTCTGCTGCTTGAGAAATTTCAAAAGGCGATTTTAAGCATTGCGACAACTTCTCTATCTCTGCGAAGTCTTGGAATTTTCATGTAAATTCCTTCCTAAGATCTGACATAAAATAGGAAAATACTGCAATGTCCATTTCAGAATTACTTTTATATTCAAGTATTGATGGAAAGTGAATAAATTCTTGACTTGCAATGTCTTTTTGAAAGATATCCAGCTTGCGACGAAAAGGATATGCACTTTTATTAGGTCACACATTAATTTTATATTTCCTTGTAGCTTGGTATTAGAGCATTTAACTGTTTCAGAATGTCTTTCATGAAAGTCACAGATAGCTTACTGCGATCGTTTGCTTGGAACTCCGGATGCTTCCTTGCTTCGTGTGTATCCAAATTGCCTAACGATGTTACATCTTTTATTTGCAAAAAACGTTCAATCCCTTAACCTTTACGTAGCCAACGAATGATGATGTATTGCAATAAGTCAAAATGCGCCGAA
This sequence comes from Thermobia domestica, assembly GCF_964235325.1. NCBI lineage: Eukaryota > Metazoa > Arthropoda > Insecta > Zygentoma > Lepismatidae > Thermobia > Thermobia domestica. The sequence continues at coordinate 64,123,274 of NC_137464.1, forward strand.
TCACCTCAGATAGAAACTCTTTGAACTGTCTTTGCTGAAGAGCAGAACGAGATCTCATAAAATTAATCGACTTGATGAAGCTATCCATTACTTCTTTCAACTGGCATTAAGTTTTCCTCAAAGGGCTACCGGGTAAATTATGCGCTAATAAGATAGTAACCCAAAATTCTCATCCTTGATTCTCTTTACTTGTCCCTTTTCTTTGTCGATCACCGCTGGGATTCCGTCAGTTGAGACACCATTTTATATGATAAATGTTTGATTTTGTCATGAAGTCATAAGAAATGTTGAATAAATCTTCCACGCGAATCTTTCCTTTAAACGGCAATATTGCTAGCAATTCTTTCCTAAACGCCTGCGGCGCAAACCTGTCTTCAACATTGGGGGGACGAGTAGGATCGTTCCCCCCCCCCCCTCTCTCTCTCTCTCTCTCTCTCTCTCTCTCTCTCTATATATATATATATATATATATATATATATATATATATATATATATATCAGTGGCAGCTAATGTTAGTGTTGCAGCGTTGCGCAACGACCAAAGTATTTCAAGAAAAAAAATATTAGCAATAGTAGTAAAGAACAGAAAAAATACTTTCTAATTCTCCCATATATACTTTAAATAACAATTTTTTTTTTTTTTTTTACTCCTGTAACTGTCCGTTTCGTTAATCCGTTTTAAAAAGCGAAAAATAATCCGTCACAGAGTCTCTAATTTATATTGTGTTGCAGCGAGCATACAACGACCAGATTTCTTCAGCGCGGGAATTGGAGCAAATGTTAAGTCTCCTTTCCCCTATCTCAGAAGTTACAGGGACTGGTCGTTGCAGTGCTTCTGCAACACAGCACGGTTTCCAGTGAACGAGAAGGTTTTTCACGCTAAATAAGATTTCTAAATTTTATTTCACTAGCAGTTAACAAATGGAATTTGTTTTTATGCATTCATATTTTTATATTACGGTACTAATACTGATGCAAATCAATATAATGACAATTAAAAAAAAAGTGATAGCAGAATTACAAAATAAAAAAGAAAATATATAGTAGAACAGAAATCAAATGAAAGTAGATCCGCATTTACGAGTTAATTCTTAGCTTATATAGATAATGAAAATTTCTTCTACAGTAATTTGTGAACCAAATATTAGTAAGTCAATATGCAGAATCCCCCCTCTGTGGATAGTATTTTAGTATATACATATTTCTTTTATAAAATAAGTATATTTTATACTCTTGATAAAGCTGTATGGTGGGGAACGCTACATTGAATTTGGGACTAATTAGCAATGCTCATAGGCTTAGCCACGAGGGGGTCCACCGGGTCCGGACCTCCCCAAAATTTCGAAACTCGACTAGTTGTAGACTTTCTTAACGAACTATACTTGTTTAACAGAGAAATGATTGATGTAAGCTAAATATTTTATTTTACGCCTCATCATGTACTCTTTCTTTTCTTATAGAAATCGTTCTATCATTTTTTTCTAAAAATTTAGGCGACAGTAATTAAGAATTACTTATCTTTTCGGGTACAGTATAAGACAGGTTCGTTATTACGTAGACGTATTGGATCTTCCTCAAATACTTTGGACCCCTCCCAGCTAACATGTTCCTATATCTGGTGGGTTTCAAGGTTGCTTTCCAGAACGTTGATAAACATTGTTTCGCCTCATGTGGAAGTATATTGTGTTCATCGTGCATTGCGTAACAACCAAGACGGATGATTTGGAATGTAGTTTTTTTTTTTTTCTTTTACGCAAATGTGTGTTTGTTGATATATAAATAGGGTTGCCAACTCTGTAAAATAAAAAACCGGCACTTCCTCAAAATTCTCTATGATATAGGTCTCAGCGTGAAGTATCTCTGTTCAGACCTATCCATGGAAAGGAAATGTACTATCGTGAACAAAAGTGCATTAACACATATTCTGTATGTCCTTAGAACATTCACTAATAAGCTTAATAGATACATTGTGCTATAAATGAGAAACTGAAATTGATCAATCGGCATTGATCAATTTGTTGTATTTACTAGTAAATACCATTTCTTTAAAATTATCGAAACAGATGAACAAAAGTATAATAATCTTTACGTAACAATTTTGAATTTGGAAAATGAAATTCACTCTTTAAACATATAGTATCTACTTCAACTATAGGAAATTGCTTTAAGAAGTCCTTTTCTACTCTTAATAAATGTATAAAATTCCTTGAAAGTAAATTTCAAATTTTCCCTGATACAGTCCCTGTCATATTTCTAAAATTTTCTAAACAGGTGAACAAAATATATTAATCGTTGAAAGATGGTGAAAGGTAACAGTTTTGAGTTTACAGAATGACAGCTACTTTTTAATATCTGTACTTTGAACTAGATACAAATTTGAAAAAAAAAAAAAACGGTTATAAAGGGGCTGGTGAGAAGTTTGTACCCGTCACCGGCTTTAATCAAAATAACAGCTTTTTTTCCGGCCAGGCCAATGAAAAGCCGGCCAGTTGACAGCCCTATGTATGAATATGTGACATTCGCAATTCATATACCAGTATCTCTTTTGTATCAGCTGTTTTGGTTATTAGTTATTAGATTTAATTTTATTGTATGTGCTTTAATTCTGTACATAACGTACAAATTCTGAATGAATTGCATATCATGGCTTCTGTAATTAACTTAAAAAAAAAAAATGCTCAGCTTAACTGAGGAAAAACTTACAACTAAGGCTTAGACAAAACAAGCAAAGTGCAATTCAGTAGAGTGTTCGAAAAAAAAAAAAAAACTGTTTAAATTTACAGAACATCTTATGGCAGTAATGTTGTATGCAGTAGATACATTTCCACAATTTATTTTAAATTTTCCTACAAATTGTGAATAAAGCGTGTTCAATGTACATTTTTTTTAAAAAAAATAACAATCTCTGCTACGAACTCTCTTCAGTCTACACTGAAGAGGTATTCGGATCACTGTTAGGGACTGAGTTTGCTAGAATGAATTGTTCACAATAATCTAGAAAAAATATTAAGTGAATCTACAAAGCTTCTGAAATTAATATTAACTGTACCTATGGCGTCAGTAAAAGAAGAAAAGTTTTTTTTTTTTTTTCACATCAAAAAGAATTGACGCTTTCAAGAAATTGAATGTCCCAAGAAAGATTATCACCATTGGTTATGCTTTCCAGCGAAAAAGACCTGACAATAAGAATACTAGAGTTCAACCAGCATGTATTAGGCAGATTTGTTCCAATCAAAGAGAGAAGAATGAACTTACTAATTAAATAAAGTGATTAATCGGATTAAATGTTCTTCATTTTTTATTTTTTAAAAACATAATTTTATTTAATTTAACATGTCACATAGCATTTGCAAGTTATGCTGATTAGTCAATGAGTCCACTTTATATCTTCTGTCTCCGATCGTTCGTACTGCAACACCCGAAACCATAATCCACTGGCAGGCACTGCTATATATATATATACAGGGTGACCCAACGTTCCTGCAGTTTTTACTCACCCTCTATAATTCTGTTTGATCTGAACGAATTCACCTCCCTGGAAGGACCATCTTATCATTCCTAATCCCAAACCCACTATAAAACCTTGTATTACTGAACATTATCAAAACTACTGCTCTCTCCTCAGTCTTCTGAACATCTCAGACAACGCCTCCAATGGTCCTCCGAATGGTCATCTATTCTTTATACAGCAATGTGGTTGCAGAGTCGGTTACAGTGTTTCTGTATTTCTCTTTTTATCTCCGACATTCGGCTAGCTTTCTCAGTATTCAGTTTGTTTTTGCTGTCTTTATTGACCTCTCATGCCTATGAGTGTTCCCCTTTATGAACTCATTGATCTTCTCTGGCAACAAGGCAGAGAACATGCTATGCCGACATGGATCCTTTCTAAATACCTTCGCATTATTTACAACTGTACCCTATATATTCGCCTTACTTCTCAATTTTCTTCCGGACGTGCCACGTCACAAGGCCTTCCTCAAGGCTCTGTCTTATCACCTTTTATTCAACCGCTTTCTGGTTTCCTATCCTCCACCCAACAAGTACAACCGATCTTATTGCGATGATTTAACTTTATATACTTCTCCCCTCCATCTCGCTATACCCCAACTTATTTCCGCACTTACTACACTTTTCTACTGGTGTTCTGACCATCGTTTACGCATTGACTGGGACAAAACATCCTTTCTGGTCTTTACTCGTAAACCTACTCAGTCCTTCCCTCTCTTTCTTCTACTGGCGTTAACCTTCCCCGCCGCACTTCTATTAAATATCTTGAAGTCACCTTGGACTCTTCTTTACGTTGGATCCTTTATTATCAGATGCTACATTAAATACCGTCCTCCTCCCTACGTTTAATACGTTCTATTTTCACTTCCATCTGGTCTACTGATTTCAGTTTCCTTCTCATATGTACACAGGTCTAGTTACCCATTTTAATGTATGGCGGTTTCTTCCTTTCCTCCTCTCCATCTACGGTCTTTAAACGTTTTCAATCTCAATATTGTACGCTTTGTCGTACCCTCAGTCATGCCACCGCGCCTTATATACTGAAGCTCGTGTTAACCTTAACTATTTACCTCAAATACCTTTCGTATAAGTTCTGTTTACCACTTACTCCTTCCCCTCTTGTTCCAAAACTTAAGTTTACTTCGGCATATCTACACTACTACTAAATGTTTCTCATATATTGCTATAAATGTTTCATATACACTAGTTAACTCGAGCTCTCACCGCATCTGCTACATTTACACTGTACATATACTTTTCCATGCTATTATCTATCCATACCCTGTCTTTTTCCCAATCCCTATAATTTTTCCTCAATACTCCCCTCCATCTTTCCACCGTTGCCTCTTACCAACATCATTTCTCTTCTATTCCTCCTCTCTCACTGAATATTTTTCATATGTACTACGATGGAACAGGCCACGGCTTGAATTTGGATTCTACTTTCTATGAATCCTCTCTTTAACAATGTTTCAGCTTTAAACTACACAGGAATGTTTCTACTTTTCTCACTGAAGCTTATACCCTTTTTCCGACTCCTCTTCACTCTCTTCAGCGTCATTATTCGTCCGTCTGCATAGCCACAGATTCTAAATCTCTACTTGTCTTTACAATTCTCCTTCTCAATCCTCTCTGAAATTCGTCTCCTTCTTTATCGTCGTACTTTCCTCAACTTTTCTACTTGCCTAATTTGGTCGAAGGCTCATGTTGGTATCCTCGGGAACACCACCGCTAATAATGCTGCACGATATAGAGCCCTTCACAGCACTTACATCGATCCTCACTGCACTTCATTTTCAAAGTTGAAATGCTTATAATGCTTCCTGTACAACGATGCATTGGTATTAGCATCACTGTTATCCTCTGTTTTCCATCTTGATTCATCCACCACGACTTCCCTCCTTCTTAATTCCATTTTCTCCTCCGCAACAGACTTGTCAACGCTTATTTCTTCTTCGAAAAAGCACTACTCCTCTCTGTAATTGTGGTCTAGATGCTGGCACTATTAATAATATTTTCTCCTGTCTCCTCTACCAGCAACATCACTTCCGTTTTCTCTCCATACTCCATAAATTTCTTGGTTCTGGCCCTTTCAATGTGGATTCGTTCATTTTTACCGTATCTCCACGTGTTCAAGCTTACACTCGTTTATTCCGCATTTTGTAACCATATCTAAAGATTTATATCGTTCATTCATCTTTATCTTTAAAAGTTGCCGCTTATAATTGCCGGGAGAGCGATCTTTGCGGACGCAAGAAGATACCGAAGAAGACAATTATTGATACACTACCATCAATAGTGAAACGTATTCTCATTGTAGCAACTGTCTACAACAGTAAAGTGTAGAAACTCTGGTATGATGGTGTTGCATGATGATGTCCAATCAATGAAAACAACCATGCATTTCGATGGGAGATGCTAGGACATTCACGTTATAATCCAGAATTCTCTCCCTGTAATTTCCATTGCTTTGACACTCTAGAAACACTTCAAGAATAGATATTTCGAACCATCTGCCGAGCAGCGGAACTACGCATTGAACTGGTCTCCCACAATCCAAAGCCGAATTCTACCAAAGTATTTATAGGTTCTGGATTCACTGTAAGTTTTCAATTTGGTATATGTATATGTTCCATAGAAACTTGTCATTTTTTAGACTTCCAATCCAAACTATGCTATACATAAGTGTCGGCAGTCTTATAGAATGGTTTATTCCATCCGTCTCTCTGTTGACAAGTATCAGAGCAAAAACGATCAAAGACATCAAGATGCGGCTTTTTGCAATCTATTCAGCGTCCTAAGAAGTAGTTCTATTTTCTTTGTTAAAACTATTCAAACCGGAAATGGTTCAAATTAGTCATTTCGGGTTTCAACGTTTATAGCCATACAAAAACGGTAACAGATAGCAAGAAGCGGTTTATTGCAAAAGATTCAGCGTCTTAAGGCAACGTGCAATGACTACCACGAACTGCAAATGGTTCAAATTTAATATTACTCCCAGTTTCAATACTGATTTCTACAGAGGAAAAACGGCAGGAGACATCGAGATGCGCTTTTCTACTATCGATTCAGCGTCCCAAGAATAGGTTCCTTCTCCATTAATTCACTATTCAAACCAAAACTGGTTCAAATTGGGCATTTCCGGTTTCAACATTTACCGCCATAGAACGAAAACTAGCAGATAGCGAGAAGTGATTTTTGATAACAATTCAGAGTCTCAACGGAACGTACAATGACTACCCTGCACACCTTAACCGGAAATGGATTAAATTTACTACTACTTCCGGGTTCAATATTGATTTCCATAGAACAAGAACGGTACAATATATCGAGATGGTGTCTTTTGCAATTGATTCAGCGTCTCAAGAATAGGTTCCATCTCCTCCGTTAACTCTCTATTCAAACCGGAAGTGGTTAAACAAACCATTTTCGGTTTCAACGTTTATCATCATAGAACAAAATAGTAATTATTAGATAGCGACAAGTGATTTTCTGCAATCGAATCAGGATCTCAAGAGAACATACCAACATAACCCGCAACACTACCAAAACTGGAAGTAATTGACATTTACTATTACTTCCGGTTTCAAAACTGATTTCCATAGAGCAAAAATGGTACGAAATATCGAGATGGAGTTGTTTGCAATCAATTCAGCTTCACAAGAGTAGGTTCTATGTCCTCTATTAACTCTCTGTTGAATCCGGAAGTGGTTAAAATTAACCATTTCCGGTTTCAAAATTTATCGCCATAACACAAAAACATGACAAATGGCTTTTTGATATGGATTCAGCGTCCGAGGAACAAGTCCTATCTTTGAATTTCGACAGTTTGAAATGTACCGTAGTTTCACGCTGTGAAACGAAATTCACTTGTTTTTTTGCCTAATCCCTACAGTCCTCGAAAAATAAGTAAATTAATAAATAGAATTTTAATTTTATTTCGTTCTTCACATATAACAGCTCATAGTAGGTTCACAGTACCTTAATTGGTTTCGTAAGCTATATTTCCGACCATTTAAGGCTATTAATGCCTTAACACAATTTTGCACAATTTTTTTTTTTTTTTTACGAAGTATTAGAATACAGTACAGTTACATTAAATATACGGTAAAAATTAGACATGACAGCTGAAATGTCTGAAAAGTACTTAATTCAACGAAAACAGAGTTACTTATTATCTTCTATTTTTCTTCAGAATGAACAATTGACAGAACATGAGAAACAATCTTCCTAAAAGTTAGGATTGACTTGATCCAATTATGCACACAAATAAATATGAACATGTTCACAGACTAATTACTTAATTTTGAACTTTAGTAAACATGAGGCATTTTATTTTCTTATTATAATGTTATTACAAGATTCTGCCTTGTAATAACACAGGTTGTTACAAGATTTTTACCTTTATGCTTGTCGGAATATTTTATACAATGGTTTGACATCAAAGATATACTAAAGAAACAAAGATGAAGAAGAAAAAGAAATATGTATAATCAAGCATAAGTCGAAATGTGATGGATTCTATTGCCCATTATGAAACATACTGTCAAATAATTTCAACACAAATTTTCGTTGTAGCAATTTCAAATACACTGCGCAAATATAAGTAAGACAATGATTAAAATAAAACGATTACTGATATATATGAAGCGTTTAGCCAAAGAGCTTATATACTTTTCTTATTTGTGTGATTACGTTTTGTCTATTTTCTGGTATGTAATATACAGATAAATTTTCTATTTTCTGGTAACATCCTATTAGTTTTGTCTTCCTCCACTAAACTTCATCCATTTACAATCTATAATACGATCATGTTACCACGTATTCCTGGCTCTCCCTACTTTTCCTTCTCTCTATCTAAAGTACTTAAAATATACTTTTTTTTTTTTTTAGTGTTTTAATTATTATGAATATTTTGTGCATTTTTAAAAAAAATATTGTATGTAATTATAACAAACCGCAAAATACTTTTACGCAATATAGTCATTCCAACCAAATAAAAATCAAATTATCATACCGAGAAGAGAGTATCACTTATTTGGAATTCCAAGTCCTCAATTGTAACATTGGGACAGTATAAATGAACCAAATCTATAGAGCAGGTATTACAGTATACATTCTTTAGTATTATATTTTATCATTGATTTATATAAATTTGTGAAATGATATTAAAGTGTTGATTAACAGAAATTATGAATATAAATGAATGAAATAATAAGAAAGAAGTACCTAAACAAAATCCACCCACGTTGGTCCACCAAGTTACATGTTTCAACTTGGGCTCTAAAAGCAAACGCTCTAGTACTAATTCAACTGTTTCCAAATAATACGTAATACCGTACCATGGACATCTTTACTGTTGAATTTTAGTACTTTTAACAACTGTTTTATAATACATGAAAAATCCCCAAGCTCTTCAGGAATTTTTTAAATCCAGGACGAACAAAAGTCGTCATTTGTTGGTTGGTTGGATAGAATTAAGAGTTTAGCGTCCCTTTCAGCACCGAGACTATGAGACGTGAACCTACAGTTTAAGGTGGAATCCGAACCACCGCAAGGCATTCAGTTTCAAGGCTTGTTAACTGGAAATAGTTTGGGCCGGGCAATATAAGCGCGTGTATTAACCATTAGATCAGCGGAAAGGTCTGCCATTTTATGCAATCAATACATGCATGAAGTCATTTCTGCTTTAATTACACTTAAACTCGAATAATCACCGAAAACCGGAAACTTTTTAAGTGTATACATTGAAATCATGTCATTTTAATATGTAAAGTAAAAATTATTGAAAAGAGTATCATTTGAAGGTTATGATTTTACAGTTTTATTATGCACAGTTATATTAAGGTCTCTTGCTTTGTTAAAAATCAATAAACACACATTTAGTATGATTCAACTAATATTCTATCGATAGTTAAGAGAAAATGTTTATAAAAAGTGTATTAAAATACACTAGCTAACAAAATAATGCCTCATAAACTTACAATTTGTCTTTAAATAATAATAATAATAATAATAATACTTTTTTATATATAAAAAGTATTAACATTTTTAAGAAGTACCTCTAAACTACACTCTTAACGTTCGGTAAGTTTCTCCATGTATCTCATACTTTGAAGACAATCACTGATTATAAATATACATACTGCCGTAGGGAAATTATCGTAAGTTACACTGTACTTCGCAACATTTTACACTTACTCTTGTCGACAGGCGCATTATTTACTTTCAAAGTTTACTGACCAAGTAGAGAAAGGAAATTCCCAGGTGTCTCTGATATAAGGTCTATGGAAAATTATGAAACATACGAATGACTGGTTAACTACATTAATCAAAACTCAGACTCCTCGTCCCCTAACTGCAAATGTTTCAATTACCCTATTGGCTTTACACCACACTCACAGGATATGTCAATGGCAAGGAAGCTTTCTTCTCTTACCGTAAAATATCGATCATGTTCAATTTGGGAAACTGAGAAGAACTAAGAGATTTCCTATTAAATTAAATAAATAAAAAAAAAGTTGCCTATTGTAAGCTCTAAACTTTTTAAAAAAGTATTTTCCCTTCTTTATATATAAAACGATACTGCAGTCTTTAAAACAGCGTGTTTACAATACAATCCTTCGGAATGTTCTGATTCGTTATAAGCTCTTGATACAATCGGCCCAAACAGCCGTATCACACAAAAAACATTACAACAAACGGTAAATACATCAAAAATAGGTTATCGAAAGAATGTTTCATTTTAATGATTATATTACCCAAACCAGCTGGGTAATATAGTAATTAACAACATCTCGACAATTATACAGTAATCACCAGATTATATACATATAATAAAATTTGTTCCCCTCATCTCAAGTATTTTTTTAATTAATTTCAAAGCTGCCAAACTTAAGTACAGTCCTTAATTCCGCTAATTAGCTCAGAGCTTCTCGAACATTCTCAGGAATTTTCTTCACATACCATTGATGGTCTTCCCCAATGCCTGTTGCTAACACACCGCCTGTATTTTGATGCTGAACGTCTTTGTGATAACAATACTTGTTTCCATGAATATCCGTGAGAATACCACCCATAGCCCTCAAAATAGCTTCTGGAGCACATGTGTCCCACTTCTTACATCCTTTGCTGGCAAACACATATGCATGTGCTTTCCCTTCCATCAGTAATAGCACCTGAAATTAATTTATACGTTAGTGAAATAATTAAAGTATTATATTCTACGAATTTCATCATTTTTATTTCTTCATTTATTTTTCTCCAATATCGTGAAAGGAGATAACTGAAACAACTACTTCACTGATTGTTTTGTAGGATTCTGAACTGTTTCGACCACTTATTCCGTGGCCTAATCATGTTAAATCACTCACAAGAATATCGAATCACTTTATGAACACATTTTTCATTTTTGGGACACGGGTTTTGAAACAGAGGTACGACCTCTTAATAAACTGATTATTTACGTAAAAAAATTTACGACGACGATTTCTTTAAGAAAGAACTGAACTTTTAAAGATTCTTCAGCATACACGAAGAATGTGAAAGCCCAAGCACCGTGAGAATTTCTCTTAGACACTGCTTCCTCATTTTTCGGTGTAATTTATACACTTTTAAGCATCTGTGCAAAAATTAAATTATAATTAATGATTTAACACATTGCTGAACATGTAAACCATTATAATACATTAAAACTCAAATTCGTTGACATTTTACGTGATTACGGAAGTTGCAGTAGATTAGCGGCCACAACGCGTTAACGTTAAATTTAAACTCATATGAGTTTTAGTGTATTATAATGGTTCATCATCATAGGTATTCTGCCTTTATTGGCAGGTCATTTGCCGCAGCTGAGAAGCTTCCATGCTCCACGGTCCTCCGCTAACTTCTTCGTCTTCGCGTATGATCTTTCTGTTTTTATATCATCCATTAATTGTAGTCTCCTCCGCCCCCTCCCTCTCTTTCCCGCCACTCAACCCTTTAGGACGTCCCTCATGATACAATCTCTTCTTAGGCAATGTCCCAACCAGTTTCTCTTCCTCTTCCTAATAATATCTAAAAGTGTTCTTTTCTCACCCACCATTTCTAACATTATAATGGTTAAATACTTAAAAGTTTTTAAATCACTAAATACAATTCAATTTTTGCACTGATGTTTAAAGTACATAAGTTACAACAAGAAATGAAGAAGCAGTGGCTACAAGAAACTATCACATTCTGAATATATACAGAGGAATCGTTAATCTAATATTTTTCGTAAAGAAATCGAGGGTTTTTTTTTTTTTTTCTATATGAACAACTAGTTTATCAAGAACTCTCACTCAGAGCCGTAGCTAGGGAGGGTGGCGAGCGGGGTGGCAAACGAGCAAGAAGAAAGAAAAGGTGTCAGAAAAGAGTCAACGACGCAGAACCCTGTAAAAGAATTGGCGCCCTATTACATCAATATTGTTGTCAGTTTCCAAAGAAATACATTTGTCGAAACTTCTCGCAAATAAAACTTTTCAATAACAATCACAACAAATTTTTACTTCTTACTTGAAGAAAGCTATTACATTCAATTTGTTGATGACGATGTGATATACAAGGTGTCGAGTAATGATTTATAGTGTACGCAAGAGCGTTTTCAAAATCGGAAACGGTCAAGTCTGAAATACGTGTTTAGCGTTGTGATGCTGATAAGTTTGCTTAGTTAATCACACTTTTCTACCCAATCGGATTAATCACGATGATGACAATGAAGATATGAAAATAAGAGGAGTGAAGAGAGAGACGCAAGCTGCTGTTTGCACGGGAATATTAAAAACAAGGGGAATAATAACATGTTCGAGATCGTAGAATAAGGACTAAAAGGGTCAGAACTTAACCCAACGAATTTAGTCTTTTTCAAAGACTAATCACTACCAGTTTATTTATTTATTATTCCATTGACATATGAAATACTGCTTCTAATTTAAAGGAATTTATTGGGATCATTTCTCCATCAACTACTTGTATCGCCAGGATATGTTTTCTGTGCATACGTATCACTTGTGCTCTGTTTTATCTATCTACATACAGCCAAAATACAAACCTTCTGAATTTCCGTTATATTTCACAAAATATTTTTTACCGTAAAAGAATTAACTAATTCTATGGTCTATAGCAGGGCGCAAAATTTCCGGTCGCCATTTGCAACTAGAAATTTAGAGCTGGCGACCAGTTTTCAGTAAAAATGGTTTACATGTATATGATATGTCCAATTCGAAATTAATTATCCTGAATCTAACTATCTGATTTTGAAATTTTATGCTCTGATGTAATCTCTTTGTTTGCAGAGCCCTGCAAACCCAGGCCCGAAGACGATCCGGCCCGGATAGATCTGTATTCTGTGCCCGGCTCTAAACGGGTCGGGGGTAACCGGCCTGAGAACAACCAAGTCTTATATGTAAAGTCAATCCTTCAATATAGCAATAGAAAATGTGAAATGTGTCGTCATAATATTGCAATATCTATTTGTCCTTCTCGAATGGGAAAATCGTGTGAAAGGTTACCCAAGGTTTGCTTTGTATATCCCTACTCCGTCTGTCTATTTGTTATCTGTACTTGCTCTGTCCAGCCATGTTTATTATATAATACAGCTCATGGACATAGAAGTCTTATACTACATTCATTAGTGCGTTACAGTAACAGAGAAGATAGGTAAAACAGCTACACCGTATGTAGTACTAATATTACAACTACTACTGCTAATATTAGTTACAATTACGATTACGAATACTAGTGGTAATTCCACTATTGCTGCCAACGACAGCGAATACCACTACTGCTTTTACTAGTAATACGAAAACAAAACAATGAAAATGAAATATTTGAGTTTTATGTCCAAGTTATGCCGGCTAGGCTAAAGGACACTGTGATGATGAGAAATAAATGAAATGATGGAATAATAAAATGGGAGGAAACGGGAAAAGCCGAGAAAACTCCCACACGGTGTTTGTCCACCACAAAGTTCACTTGGCGCAAGCTGGGATCGAACCAGGGACCCCATGCACCAGAGGTGAATACTCAACCACTAAGCCACCGTTCCAGGAACACCTAATCGACCCTGGCGTCTTGGTGATTTATTTGATCATTATATTTTGTTAAATTTGGCAAATTTTATATTTTGTATCATACTATAAACAATACAGGAACATGTAACACCATTTGGTATTTGCCTTGCTAATTGAACATTACTACAAATTGCATTGATCGTATGAACACGCCAGTTCACGGTTTCGGCCTCCGTGGTCTAATGGTAGCGTACCAAATTTACTTAGTAGGTCAAGTACTTGACTTTATCATACGTCCTTTAGGTAACTACGCCTCAGGCCGTATGAATGATGATGGGATGAATTGGTGGAATGAAAAATGGTAGGAAACGGGACCATCCCGAAAACTCCCACGCACACGGTGTTTGTCCACCACAAAGCTCACATAGCACGAGCAGAAATTGATCCTACTACCTCTAGCACCAGATGTGAGTGCTTTACCTACTGAGCTACCGTTGTAGATCAAGCATCAGTTCACATTCTACGCAGACCGGCCATAATAACTAGCATTTCTCCAGTTTTTTTCTGTACTTAAAAGGTAAATTCTGTACCACTAGGCATGTCAACTCTGACACGAAGTCGCAGCAGTTGTAGTAGTATTAGCAGTGGTCTAGTAGTAATAGTAGAAGTGGTAGTAGTAGAAGTATTAATAGTAGTAGTATTACAGTACTTTGTAGTCTTGAATAAAAGTCAGTTCCCAAACACATTACGATTAACATAGGCTGACAACATTAGTTTCCCATCCGTCTTTCCGAGTATCCGGGCCGGTCCGGCTTGGAAATGCATGTCCCCGGTTCAGCCCTATAGCATTTGTGTCCGACCTGGAATGTGCCCTGCCCGGTTCGGGCCCGATCCAGTTTGATATTACTTGAAACGGGCAGGGTCGGGTCGGGCCGGGTAATCCGCCGGGCCAAACGGACGCGCCCGCCCCTGCATGGTTCTGTTTCTTTGTCAAACCAAAGACCGTAGGTGTGTGTGTGTGGGGGGGGGGGGAGGATTTCTCAATGTGTACATGAGAGATACTGCCAATCATCATTTTTGGATTGGCGTGTTCGTCTGAGTTTGAAATTTTGCACCCTGGCCTAAAAGAATCCGGAGGTTTAATGCTGCGTTCATAAAACAACTCCAGTGACTTCTGTCCTTACCCAATGGAATCCAGTTTCTACTTCGTATTCCTGTTTCTGTGAGATTCATGTTAATATTGTCCTTCCATCTGCGTCTAGGTCTTCTTAATGGATGTTTTCTCATTGGATTTCCAGTCAAAACGTTCCTACTTTCTTTCATTTTCGCTACATAACCTACCAACCTGAGCCTCCTAGATTTGATGACTAATGATGTTTGTTAAAGGGTGTAATTTATTCAGTTCCTCGTTATTAAGTTTCCGCCATTTATGACTGCCGTTCCTCTTGGATCCGAATATTCGTCTCAGGATTTCATTCTCAAATACTTTCAGGTTGCGATTATGTTTCGCAATAATACAGAACAAAAGCATGATTATTGTTCTATATATTTTGAGCTTCAAATTCCTCAACAGAATTCGCGACAACAAAAGATTTTGAACTGAATGATAACACGAGTTCCTTGCTTTTAGTCGACATTTAATTTCTTCGTGGATATGATTTTGGTCTGTTACTATTGATCTTAGATACTTGAAAGTATCCACTTTTACGAAAATAATATTTAATACTTTGACGCATCCATAATTTGCAGTATTATGATCCCAGTGAACTTCCATGTATTTAGTTTTTTCTGCTTTACTTCTAAACCTGCAAGCATTTAATAATGTCTCTGCATTTCTTTTTATTGTTCTCCTATCATCTCCTATCAGATTTACATCATTAGTATACGCCATAACCTGGTGAATACCATTCATTTCTAGGCCCTGAATGCTATCTTTGATTTTCCTTACAGCGTACTCCAGAATAAAGTTGAATAATAATGTTCACAAGGCATCTCCTTGTTTCAGGCCATTCTCGACGAGAAAGTTCGTGGACAAGAATTTTCCTATTCGAAGTTGGGATTCATTTAAACACATCTTAATCTAATTAGCTTCTTCGGTATTCCAAATTCTGCAAGAACGTTGTACGTAAGCTTTCTAAAATCAATAAATAATTGATGTACCGGGGTATTGTATTCCCATTTTTTTTCGACTATTTGTCGAATGGTAAATATCTGGTAAATAGTTGATTGATTTCGTCTAAATCCACACTGATAATCTCCAACAATTTCATCCGTGTTGGGATCAATCTTGGTAATAAAATATTTGAGATTTTATAGGATGTTGACACAAGAGAAATGCCTCGATAATTATTACGATCCGCTTTGTCGCCTTTCTTGTGTATTGGGACAATCATTCATTCTTTCTATTCTTGTGGTAATTCCTCCTTGTTCCAGATGAGAATGAATTTGTGTATCTTATTCCACAATTTTCCTTTCTGGCTAAAATTAACTCAGCCAGAATTTCGTCTACACCCGGAGATTTGTGTTTTTTAAATTTCTTTATAGCAATTCTACTTCTGTTCGGCTAGGCTCCGAAATTTATGGTTCTGCTGTGCATCTCCCTTTCTCCATGAACATTAGTTTTTGGCTGCGTGTTAAGCAAATCGTCAAAGGTATTTTTCCATCTATTCAAGATGCTATCTGTATCAGTAAGAATTGTTCCATCGTCTCTCTTTAATATACACGCGCGAGGTTGATACCCTTTCCTAAATTCGTTGATGCCCTTGAACAGGTCTCGATTTTTTTTTCTTTTACTATTATCTTCAAATTTATTAATTTAAGCTTTCAAAAAATCGCGTTTCTCACTTCTAAACATTTTGGAAATTTCCCGTCTGATGTCAACGAAACTTAGTGTAGTTATGTCGTTCGGATTTTGTAGCCAACGCAGTTTCGCCTATTTTCCCTTCTCCGTTAGTTTGGTGTATTCCTGGTCGAACCATGATTTGTTCCTACGTATTTCCGTGCGCTCCAATTTTTCTCTTGCTGAAATTTTAATACTATCCCCAATTTGAACCCAATTACCCTCAACATTAGTGCTCTCAAAACTTTCTAAAAGCGAGAATCTATTACACTTCAATCTGGTATTCACCTCTCACCTGGTTCTTCTCTAATTTCTTTAAACTAAACCTCTCCGTTTTCAGATGAATGTTCTCTTTATTTAATAATAATCTCTCTCTCTTGTTATCGCTGCTACTAGATAGTGATCAGTGCCACTGTCGGGTCCTCTGAACGAGTGAACATCAATTACGCTAGGCTGTCTTCTTCTGTCTACTAAAACGTGATCAATTTGATTGTGTGTTCTTCCATCTGGCGAGGTCCATGTGTATTTATAAATGTCGCGATGTGGGTATTTTGTACTCTTCACGATAAGTGTTTTTGATGTTCCAAAGTTCACGAAACTAATGCCGTTGTCATCACTTTCCTTATGCAGACTTTCTTTCCCTATAACCGGTTTGAAAACACTCTGTCGCCCTAGCTTCGAATTGAAATCCTCTAACAGAATTTTCATATGGTATCACGGAATTTGGTTGAATACCCGTGATACTTCTTCTTAAAAAATGTCTTTTATATCATCATCCTTCTCTTCTGTTGGGGCACGTACACTTAAAACAATAATATCACACCACCAATCCTTAATAAAAGAAAGTCTATCATTAACAAATTTAACTCTCTAATTGCTGATATTAAAAGAATCAAAATTAAAATGCTATTTGTGGTCTCTCAGAATAAAATGACGAAAGTTAATTATTACTGGAAATTAATGCTGTCGCCCGTTTCGAACATTTTAAAACACATAGTTTCTAATGTATTCAAATGTCATTTAATTATGGATAATATGAAATGATATCAATAGTTGTACTGCAAATTTCCATAACTGTTCCCCAAGTGGAATTGTATATCAATCAAAGGTAGTTTTGTCAAGTTTAACAAAAAGTTCAAAATATGCCTCTTGCAGACAGCTCTTATTTGTAAAAGAATACATAATAACCGCTTTCGGCTGTTGCAATGGTCTGTCCAAGCAGCTTGATAAAAAAATGAACATAGTACAACAAAAGCAGCTGCTTATATATATAAAATAAAATAAAATAAAATTTAAAAATGAAGGAAAAGGTTGGTGTCGTGAGTGTAGGGGGGTGCCGAATTCTACTTCGCCCGGGCGCCGAAATCTCTAGCTACGGCTCTGCTCTCACTAGATTTAAAAGTAAAATTTTAGAACTCTTACACCAAAAGTTAAAAGTGTGTCTATAAAGTGAATTTATCTTCATTGAGTGACTTAACCTACCGAACAAGGCAACACAATAAATGGCTGAAACTGTACAGGAAAACTCATATAGATCCAATCAACAAAATAAGTATTTTACTCATCTCCTTAAGAATTAGATTAAAAATGTGTCCCTCTCTCTCTCTCTTACGCTAATATAATCTGCATCGTTTTATGGTTACCAAATATCAAGTCATACTGTCAATGCTTTCCAGATGATATCCATTGTTGTCGGATTGAAATTATGGAAGAAGCTACAATTCTGTTCTTTTTTCCATTTCTCTCCCAGGAATCGTCATGCTCAAACATTGTTCATTACCTCAATGTTAACCTCCTAACCATTACATTTTAATATATATATAAATGCAACACTCCTTTGTCAGGAATCGGAATTATGCAAGAAAGAAAACGAGAACGCAACATGTATTAGAGTAAGGATGTATATAAAATGACTGCTATAAAATCTTTGGGACCTCCAGCAACATTCGGAATCCTCATTTTGCAAAAATCAAATAAAACAGTATGATACACGACGATACAACTTCTGATAGACGAATTTTTTTTATTATGTTTTTATAAATGCAATTTCTTGTAGTTTGGACAGTTGCAACATTAGAAACATCTCTACGCTTTACAAGAATATTAAAACACGGCATACACTGCCTGCTTGTTGACATAAACAGGATTTTTTTTAACAGACTACCATGATTTTATGTTGAAAATAATCTTAAGTATAGTCTGTATGCTCTCCTAGTGTATAGTTGCTGTTAAAAGCCACCGCACAGTATGTGACACAGGATGTCACAGAAGTCAGTGTACAGCTTATTTATGGTCGGTCGCAAGGCAGTCAATGAAGTAGATAGTTTTCTGTGTTGTATTTTGGGAGCATTTCTGCCGCTTTTGTATGTGTGTAGGTTGTGGACTTTCATTCAATCACTCCTTTTTTTTTTTTTTTTTTTTTTTTTTTCTTTCTTTCTTCTTCTGGAAAAATTAAACCATAGAGCTTAACATTGCAGAAAAGCTAATGAAAGGATGTTTTTACTTTACAACCATGAAAATTTAACACGAGAAAAGGGGGGAAATGCTCGCATACGTGTTAGGTCGAAATAAGATTTGAAAATTGTCTGACTCTTTATTTATTTATTTTTCTTTTACAGAGCTTCAGTTGCTTCATGAAGTTTCAGGCATAAGGCAACCTCGAAAGACAATATTGTTGGATAATTTGTGCTGGTGAGAAGGCTGATTGTTGACATTATTTGGGTGTTATTTTTTGATTATGAACAAAGTTGACTGGGAGATTTTGAAACTGTACCTGAGAAAAACGTCTCTAGTATACTAAAGATAATCTAAACTGTTCTTATCAAAAGGGAATGAATGATGTACTATTTCAATGTATATTATAGAACTTAGATCAAAGAAGATACAAATTCTTTAGGCATTAAAGAAATTCTTTAGGCATAAAGATTACAGCTTTCTGTCTGCTGGTTACATATAGTAGCTGCGCTGTAATTTTTGCCAGTGAGCTAGTTTTGCTAGTATTTTACAGAAACTAGTCCAAACCTTCGGCTCACTATACGCTGTAAGTTAAAATTGTATTTAGTTAAAACTTTTTTCTTTTTTTATATTTCTTGCCAACCACTCAATTCTACCACATTATTTATGCAATTATTCAATAACTTCGATATATACAACAATCCTGTAGGCAGCGATATCTATTAGTTCTACTGTTGACTGTTAGGAGTTAGCGTGATGTAGTGAGACATTTGCCGTTCATTACGAAGCATTCTCATTCTGTTCTTGTCCTTCCACAACCAGCATTTCAAATCTCTTAAGCAAGGTTGTATGACAATCCACGATAGCGTGACACAGACTGACATACTTCCTTTACTTAGGATAGGG
This sequence comes from Thermobia domestica, assembly GCF_964235325.1. Lineage (NCBI taxonomy): Eukaryota > Metazoa > Arthropoda > Insecta > Zygentoma > Lepismatidae > Thermobia > Thermobia domestica. Next base: position 64,143,011 of record NC_137464.1, read on the forward strand.
TGTTGACTGCAGACACTAACGTGCCATCAATACTAATCCACGTTCAGTTAATTGTTTCACAAATGTCTAGTAGAACACGTCAATTTGGTTTGTGAAAAATAATGCACGTGAAATTTCAGAGAACCACTGAATACGGCGGCATTTCTTTGAAAGAAATTTGAAATTTCAAATGAGACTAGTACGTAAGTGTAACTAAGCTGTTTTACGCTTAACAAACAAGGTTGCTAACAATTTATGTGACATTCCATTGCACGCTATACATGTATTTATTATATACATGTATTAATTATATAATAATTATTTATATTATTTTTAGAAGTCGTACGCTAGTATACATATACGGTATATTATACTATTATACTATTCCTTATTTATACATTATATGTGTAATTAATCATTCTTCCAGATTGATTTCGCCCAACTGCCATTATATTAACCCAAGGAACAGGAAGGAGGGGGAGGGGGCTCGGAGGCCCACAAATTATTTTTGTTACATTTTATAACATTTCTAATTGCATTAAAAAAATAAATTATTGACAAATACAAAATGGTAATTTAAACAATTACATACATATAGTTGGCAATACTGTACTTAGAAACCAAGTAATAATAGAGAATAAAAATATATGTTGTCTTAGATATCCTAAGTTCATATCAGACAAAATAAACTATTTTCCGTGCGACATAATGACGTTTATGCTGTGAGCCTCAGAGGTCCCCCCGTTGATGTTCCATGTAACCTAAAAATACCCTTGGTGTTCCTAGGGTTAAGTAACAATCATAAATCTATTAGCGTATTTTTGTGGAATTAAGATCCTTGCGTGGATCTGGAGACTAAGAAGAATTACTGAAATAAGAATGTAGGAGAAAACGCGAGAAGCTAGGAAAAAAAAACACAGACACGATACTGTCCTCCACAAATTCATTGCCTGCGATCGAACCAGGGACCACAGGTGAGCGCTTTTAATTATTTAGTCATCGTCTACCCTCATCATTATAATGTTGTAACGTCATATTATGTCCAGAATGTGTTTCTCAGCTATGAATATGAACATCTTAGCACTGACTTTTAAATTCTAAGGAACTAAATTAAAATTTTCTTATGTTTCAGTGTTATTTTAAAATAAAAGGGCAATGCCACGAATCTTATTTAGTATGACCCTTAACACCATGCTGTATCCTAAATCAAAATACTTAAATACTCCCGACACTAATGCGACTGTGATCTCCGAAAAAATACGTATGAAATGCCTTATTAGAAAGAGATGAAAATTTACAAATTTTTAGAAATATTACTTCAGAACTCTTCAAAACTTGACACACACTAATTTAGATGGAACATGAATACATCAAATTGATTGTTATACATTTTGTTAACCAATAAAGGAATGTTATAGAAATAGTTTTCATCCGTTTTCATAAAAACAAAGCAAAATGCGAACATGTTAATTTAGGAAACTTTACATGCATTAATGCCCTAAAATAATGGGTTCAACTCTTTCTGAATTATTTTCTGACTGAATCTGCAGGGTACATATTTATAAGAAACTTAAACCTAGCTCTGTATCTCTAGGTTTTAAGCATTAATTGTATATTTCAATTTGCTTAAGATTTTTTTTCTGCGTCGCTTGAAGATCTTGCCTGGCATCTGGCATATGTGGCTAGTGTGTTTTCCTATTAAATACGAGTTTATCACAGAGTATTCCGTAAAACACTTAATTACATTACTAATTAACACCTATTAACTGTTACTATAATTTTTAATACTAGTCCACTAGTTAGTGTGAAAGAACGTGTTGGTCAAAATTAACGATTAATGTAGAAGTTCCCAAATTGGACTTTGGAATATTATGTGATAAACCTGTATTTTATAGGAAAGTACATTATAGCCAGATAAAAAGATATGAGACAAGTTTTCCTTGATGCAAGGAAATAGTTTCTGACAATGACAAAGATCTCGAGCAGATTGAAATACACAATTAAATTTATAAAACATCGAAGTATAAAGGTAGGTTTGAGTTTCTTTCTGAATTAGCTAAAACACAAGCAGAATACCCAACTCTACTCGTTCTAAAGTAAACGTTCAAAAAAATACACTATACCAAAGTCCTGTCTCGACGAATGATGTCTGAAATTGATTCTACAGTAAGGAAGGAAAACTTTCCCAGAAATGAACCCAGAGCTTCAGATTTAGCACTGTGTTCAGAAAGGCGATATGGAACGTCGCCTCGTAACTGATAGACCCTAGATTTGATTTCCGGTGTTGGATATTGATTTTAAACTTTCAAACTATGCTATGCATAAGTTTCAGAAGTCTTATAGAACGACTTTGTCCATTAGCTTTTATATATATATATATATATATATATATATATATATATATATATATATATATATATATATATATATATCTATATATATATATATATATATATCGGTTTAACTCTGAATCTGGAAGTGGTTAGAATGAACCTTTACTGCCATAGAATAACAAGAACAGTAAGGCATATCGAGTTCTGATACGGATTCAGCGTCCGAAGAACAGGTTCTAGGTTTGATTTTATTAATCTTTGCAGATAGTTGTTATTGACGTACTACTTCAAGTTTGAGTATTGAATTTCTATAGTTCGAAAGTCTATTGCAGTTCCACATTGTGAAATGAAACTCACTTTATTTTCTTTTTTAATCATACTATCTAGCAGCTCGAATCGAACTGGGGAAATAGATAACAATACAATCCGTATTTATTCCCTGTCGAGACCAGTGGCATGGTCCTATAACTCAGCTCTCTTTGAAACGAGACAATATGGTAGAGAATGCACTACGAGGTGTGTACTAAAAGCACGTTCCCTTCTGCCATTTTTCAAAAACTAATAAAAGTACATTAATATAATTACAACTGAATTAACTTTAGACTTTAAATTTTAAGCATCTATCTACTTCATTTTTAATATATTCGCTTGTGAAAGAAAGTCTTTTTAGATTCTGACCTGAAATGACTGATTTCAGGACAGAGGTGCCTATTAAACATATAGTCTACATGTTGTGAAAAAGATATCCATATTCATCGCTAGTTGAAGAATGTGGGCATTTACGGGGGGCGCGGGTCCTCTGAAGATCTGCCACGATCGGAAAGCCTAATTTGTGCAACCACCTCAAAAAAATATTGCTCCTCTTGAAACGTTGGTCATGAAGGACAAAAGGACAACCGATGAGGATATCTGTAACCTTAAAAGAATTGTCTCATTGCATGGTGAAAAAAATTTTGACAAACTCGAAGTTGTCAAGGTCAGTTCACGGTTAGGTCCCTCGATAGCTGGATGAAGCGAAGATGGTCTCCATGATAGGAAGAAGGCTATTTACAGGATAAGAACATGGAAGTGGTCCCTCATCCATTATAGTCTCACAAAATATATCCCAGTGACTTCTGTTTTCAAAACTGAAGGATTCATTGCAAGGCAGAAGTTTCCAATCCAGAAGCACCCCCAGAAGTAATATTTTTCAGTGTCTAAAATATACCACAATAGAATTCTCTGAATTATCGCACTTAATTTAATACTAGAGTAAGTTTCGCAATTATTAATTCAAATTTGCTTATTGTGTATTATATAATGAGTCTGCATACGCCAAATGAAAGAGGAGAACAAGCGAGTACTTGATTATTACCACTAGAAGTTTCATTTAAGTATATGCTCTCTGCATTCACTCATGTGAGAAAATGGAAAGGGTCAATATGTAAAGCGTTCTAAGTAGTAAATTTTTCTATGTGTGCACTGACAGGTTGCAATGAGTTTCAATATGATATGGAAATAATCCAATGATTAAAGAATCTGTCGGTTCGAGAAAAAAAGATTTGTACAAAAGCAAAAGCATAGAACAATGGCGTGTCTCTTCACAATCAGTGAGAGTTTCAACACAGCTCCTGGAAGTCAACTCGCCCCACTCAGCATTCGAAAGCTGAGAATCACACTAACGACAATTTGGCTTAAATTGCACGTCTATTATGAATGTACCTGTTACAACCTCTCATATCAAGGGACAGGGGACAGAATTTCGCCATCTCATGCAGATCTAGAAAACAATTTAACGCCATGCCTGTTGTTTTCTAATAAAGGATTTAAACCAAATGTTCTGAGCTGTTTTTCAGGTGAAGTTTTTATGGCATTGGATATCCTGGAGTCACAACGTCAAAGGGAATAAGTCAAAAATGGTACTTCTCAGGAGAGCGATTTGAAAATTTTGCTGGATTTCTGTATTATATTGTATCTATTTTAATTAACACATCAAGTTGATCTTGACATATATTGTCATTCATACTCTTTTGTTACGTATTAGCTGCAATGCTTCGAATTTAGTTTCAATGGGGAGTGGCAATGACGTCATTTTTGACTTATCTCCTTTTACCTTTTCAGATATACAAATATAATATATATATTTATTATTACTGGTCAAAGGGAATAAGTCATACATCAGTAGTTTTTTTTTTGTTTTTTTTTTTTTTTTAAATAATGGTTCCATATTTTAAGCAACTTTAATGTTACATCAGTAGTTTTTTTAAAGTCCATAGAACTTTAAAAATATCCATATGTCTATTCTAGTGTTAGAAATATATCTGCATCAAGGTAATAAAATATACACAAGTGTTCATACCAACGTTCATATGTTAATCGCTGATTGTTCGTGCTCATCATCGACATCATCTATAATACTAGGGTCTGTAAAAGGAACGCCTCTGCATGAAGTTAAACTGGTATAAAATGAATGGTAGACTGGATCCAGCAAAGGTAATAGTGAAATTAAGTCTCTGTGTTTTTCCGAACTAATAGGGTTGGGTCCCAAGTAGGTTACAGATACTGGTACGTTTCTCACTGATGCTGACCCACGGCGTCGCAAATCCATACAAAGGAACTTGTCTTTTTCATCACAAGACGTTTTGTACTGAGTAAGTCCAAATTCTTTACCGTATCGTAACCACCGTATGTCAAGCCATTTTACTTGTTCCCCATGTGTATTCTGATGGCGATGAACAAGACTGGTCCTCAGAACTTCGGAATAAGATCGAAAGTCTTCTCTCTTCATTTCAACTACTTTGAGTGGCTTCTTTCCTCGTGCCATACGGACCATCTGGTAATAATCTTGTGGAATCCTAATTTCTACTTGAGATGTTTTCTTTGCTCTCTCAATCCGGGCATGAACGCTATCACACTCCATATGTGTATGGCCCGGTTCAAGAAATTTGTGATCTATTAATTTCAACTGTCCTTCTGGGTTAGAGCATAAGAACACATTGCTGCAAAATTTATGTTCCGGTTCTGTCCTCCGCAAGTGTCAGAGTACATTATCAAATGTGTCACTAAATCTGGCAAGCTCATGATATAGGAAAACATGCATGACGCAATTTGATTTGAACCTCTTCCAGCAATTCCTTTATGCCACATGTAACATATCACTATATTGTCATTGAACGCATGAACTGTCAAGTTGTAAGTCCACAAAAGTCTTTTATAAAATGCCACACTTGTATGTAAACTGGGTGTTGGAAGGCACTGTTGTAAGTCAAAAGTAATTCCCACAGTCTTTCCATTATCACTTTCACATTTTAGTTTATCTTGTCTTTTTGCTTCGTAACAATTTCCGGCTTTAGATTGATGATTCAGTAGTTGTTGATTTAGAACTTCTTTTTCATCGGATGACGCGTACTTTATTTTCATTTGAAGCACATAGCATGACTTGCAAGTATCTACTTTAGGCGCTTTGACGGAAATAAAATTAAACTCTTTCTTCATGAACTTCATATAAAATGTATAACTTACTGGAGTATGATTACTTGACTTGCACTCTTCTTTGTATAATTCATATATCATTTGCTTATTGAGGTAGCTTGGTAAATATTTCTTATTACTGTTTGTTCGACCATAATGAGATTCACATATGGGAAGTTTTTCGAAATGGGAACGCAGATTCGCCAAACATTCTCCTGAAATCTTATTCGGGGGTGCTCTGAAGCCTCTTTTATCAGAAGAAATTATGCCTGACTGAGATGATCTTTTCTTCTCAATAATAACGTTAATGTATTTAACACCAATTGAGAACACTTTTACAAAACAACCTTTACAAATCTCCACAACATTTTCACCAACTGTAACAAAATATTGACACGTGACTTCTCGAGAACGTGGGTTTGGTGTCCAAGGTCTTGACAACTTTTTTTGGAATTAACTTCACACAGTCTGCAAGATACTGCGATTGCACATTATGATCTCCAAGATTCCAAAATTCCCGAAAAAATATATTCAAGCTGATCTTCTGTTAGTCTTTTACTACACTTCATACGACATGAAGAAAGAGGTTTTGCTTTCCTTTCTGACATAACATTTCCTTTTCTAGAAACATATTCTTCTCCAAGGTTCTTTCGTCTTTTAGCTTCTGTTCTAGTCATTTTTGGTCCTTCACTGACTTCAGTCTCACATTGATCTTTGTTCCGGACACTATAAGAAAAGCAGCTTTCGGAAACATAGTTACCATTAAAAACAAGTGACAATTTTTTCTTTCCTGCTTTTGGATGCAACACTCATAGGTTTAGATACATTCCTTCGTCTTTTAACTTCAGAAAATGTTGATTTTTTCATCCTCTTCTTTGTTCAAGGTTCACAAAGTTTTTCATCACACTTTCTAGAAGAATTAGATGAAAGTTCAGTTTCATCAGGATGGTAACTTGATCCAGAAAGAGAAATATCGTCCAAAATTGATCCCGGCGGCTCGTTAAGAGCATCAAAAATGGAACGTTCATCCATTTTACACTAGGCCTCAACTAAAGATATACACACAAGGTGCTCAAGTACAATACTACGTTCTGTGAGAAAAAAAAAAAAAAAAAAAACTGAAATGATTCGATCGCATTAAATACAATAAAAGTTAAACTGACTGTTTCTTTTCTTCCTCTTTGCGGCAAGAAAATAAATATAGTATTTTTCCTTATGCGATTATTGTTAAGGGAAATATATTTCTGACGTTTTACGCATTAAACAAACATCAAAGACTCGCCGCCAATATTGTTTTAAACTTGAAACAAACCGAAAACGAAACATACATTTTGACTAATTCCCTTATACTGAGTTGTATTTTGAAAGTAAATATACACACTTCTGCCTGTATAAGGGAATAAGTCTGACTTATCCCTTTTACCAACACAAGAAGTACATGATTATGACTTGTCCCGAAGAGTTGTTACGTCATAACTCCCAAACTAAGAGCGATAAAGCCATTTCGTTTCTACCAGAGGAAGCTCTTGTCATATGATATCGAATGGTGAAATTAAAAAAAAAAAAAAAAATGACATTTTTGACTTATTCCCTTTGACGTTGTGACTCCATTGTGAAATTTATTTCAATTTATAAGGGTAGAGCAATTAATGTACTCGGAATTTGGACTTTCCATTCACCTTTTGTTATAAAAAGTCTTTTTTAAATACACAATTTATAAGTAGTTCCTCTAATATATCGGGTAAAATTAAGATAGGAACCCGGTGACCAAGCGTCGTCGTGGGCTTTTGCAGGTGAGGTTTCTCTCGGTGTCCAAGCGTCGTGAGAGGGGTTAAGATGAGGTCTCTCTCTCGATGACCAGGCATCGTGAGAGGGGGTAGGAACCCGGTGACCAAGCGTCGTGGGCTTTGAGATGAGGTAACTCTCATTGACCAGGCGTCGTGAGAGGGGTTAAGTTTTGTGTGATTAAGGTGTCTCCCTCGGTGACCGGGCGTCGTGAGAGAGAGAAGGAACCCAATGACCGTGCGTCTTAGGGCTTTAGGATTAGGTGTCTCTCAATTGACCAAGCGTCGTGAGAGGGTAGGGCAACTCAATGGCCGGGCGCCTTAGGGCTAGGTGGTTTGATCAACCTGTGGAGATTGATGCTGGTCGAGGCGTGCAGCTCCCTTTTATCCTGAAGTGTCGGCTTCCTTCGGTGATCTTCGTCCTTCCGACTGTTGGCGATGATGGGTGATTCCTCTTCGGGACCGTCGTCTGCTTGTTTTTATTTACTATTAACACGTGTAGTTCACACATGGTTATTGCATGACGTGTAGACATGCGGAACCTTACAATATACACTTGCTTCAAAACTGTTTCCCAATTAAACAAAGGTACTAACCACTAGCTGCCGAACAAGACGAGAACGTAAATGACTGTTACCACCTCAACGAAATTCTCCTTCAGCGATAATTAAGTTCAATGTCTGTTCTCGATGTCGACACTATATGAGATGGGGTCATTGCTGAAAATATATATGATTCATCATTTGGATTTGAGTAAGTGGAGGCTAGCTACCTTTTTCAACACCAAAATGTGAGATTCATCTATGCCTTAAGTGGAATTCAAACCAATCAGACATGAACCTCCATTGGTAATCGAACGAGAAATCACATGCACAGAAAAAACGTGCGTTACGCATACGGAACAATTAGTCACAAATAACGTTATGATTTGGTACTCTTATGGGAGCCCCAAGATTATATGATCTAATGTCGCAAACATTTCTTCTAGAAATAAAGTAAGAATTACGTTTTAACTACCAACAACAACTCTGAACTACAAATCCTACAGTTGCTGTTCTGGAGCCATAACAACGGAGATGCTGAAACAAATAGATAGGAATTCGATTATCGCCTTAATGTTGTTCATGTCAATAAAGTAACAGAACATGTTCGTCGTATAAATGAAATGAAAACTTTAAGTTTTACGTCCCACGATTATGCCGGCTAGGTTAAAGGAGACTGATGATGAGAAACGAATGAAATGGTGAAATGAAGAAAGTGGGAGGAAACGGGAAAACTTCGAGAAAACCCATGCACATGGTTTGTCCACTACAAAGTTGGGATCGAACCAAAGACCCATGCACCAGAGATAAACGCTCTACCACTGAGCCACTGTGACTCCGTCGTATAATGATGAGAAACAAATTTTAAGATTATCTTTAAAGCAATGTCATTCTTATTTACTGATTGAAGCTTTATTGAAAAAAAATTAAATTTATAATATGTAACAATATTTTTTTTTCTCAGTTAAGAATATTGTTACATATTATAAATTTAATTTTTTGATTGAAGCTATATTGTACATATCACTAAGTACATGAATAGGTCTAATGTACTTGTGTCATTCTATATTTTATTCATAGCAGCAAATTAGTTACTTAATAGAGGATATACCTTGTGACCTGCGCCTCCAACTCGGAGAACTTCGTCAGGTTGTAAAGCTTCAAGTGCTGCCTGTACCAAAGGACTGGAGTGGGAGCGTGTAGTAGTAATTATTCTCTTCCCTTGTGGAGCAGTGCACGGAGTGAGACCTTTCACTCCAACACCTTGGATTCCCCAGATGGTTCTTCCTAAATCTTCACATCCATTCTTATAATTAAAATACGGTTGATGAATTACACCACCAACAGGATCCTCACCAACAGCTACTCCAATCAGGATTGTCACGTGATCTAGCAAACCTACCGAGAAAAACGAACTTCTTATTACTAAGTAAAACAAAAACTAACTAGCAATTCAAATCAACATATAACACTCCACTCAAGAATCATCTATTATCTAGGCATCTATTAATTTCTTACTGCATAGTAAGCAAGTAGGACTTCCTGATCAGAATTTCTATATTACATGTACATTTACATAGGGATATTCTAAAACATTAGATGAGTTAGTGAAAGACAAGTTCCAATAATATTGAGTGTTTTGCAACATTAACGATTGTGCAAAAATAGTTTCCCTGACTGACTGACTGACTGACTGACTGACAGACAGACAGACAGACAGACAGACAGACAGACAGACAGACAGACAGACAGACAGACAGACAGACAGACAGACAGACAGACAGACAGACAGACAGACAGACAGACAGACAGACAGACAGACAGACAGACAGACAGACAGACAGACAGACAGACAGACAGACAGACAGACAGACAGACAGACAGACAGACAGACAGACAGACAGACAGACAGACAGACAGACAGACAGACAGACAGACAGACAGACAGACAGACAGACAGACAGACAGACAGACAGACAGACAGACAGACAGACAGACAGACAGACAGACAGACAGACAGACAGACAGACAGACAGACAGACAGACAGACAGACAGACAGACAGACAGACAGACAGACAGACAGACAGACAGACAGACAGACAGACAGACAGACAGACAGACAGACAGACAGACAGACAGACAGACAGACAGACAGACAGACAGACAGACAGACAGACAGACAGACAGACAGACAGACAGACAGACAGACAGACAGACAGACAGACAGACAGACAGACAGACAGACAGACAGACAGACAGACAGACAGACAGACAGACAGACAGACAGACAGACAGACAGACAGACAGACAGACAGACAGACAGACAGACAGACAGACAGACAGACAGACAGACAGACAGACAGACAGACAGACAGACAGACAGACAGACAGACAGACAGACAGACAGACAGACAGACAGACAGACAGACAGACAGACAGACAGACAGACAGACAGACAGACAGACAGACAGACAGACAGACAGACAGACAGACAGACAGACAGACAGACAGACAGACAGACAGACAGACAGACAGACAGACAGACAGACAGACAGACAGACAGACAGACAGACAGACAGACAGACAGACAGACAGACAGACAGACAGACAGACAGACAGACAGACAGACAGACAGACAGACAGACAGACAGACAGACAGACAGACAGACAGACAGACAGACAGACAGACAGACAGACAGACAGACAGACAGACAGACAGACAGACAGACAGACAGACAGACAGACAGACAGACAGACAGACAGACAGACAGACAGACAGACAGACAGACAGACAGACACACACACACACACACACACACACACACACACACACACACACACACACACAAAATCATATTAGTACCTTAATTTAAACTTGTTCAAATTTAACACAATGCTAACCTGAATGTATTTATGTGATTATCGATATTTTTCATTAAATGTTCATCAATATTTATTTCACGCAAATTATCAACTGTCTTTCTTCGGGATGGTTTATAAGCTTAAATTGTGTTAATGTTCGGCTAATCACATATTCAGTGGTAATGAATCAATTGTAAAAATCGGTGTATTTCAATAATTAAACAAACAACAGAAACTCGGTCGAATTTCGTTACAAGTTACTAAACAAATAATGAAATATAATAACTGGAATACACAGATTCTTATAGTTGATTCATTACTGCTTAAACACATATTACAATATGTGATTAGACAAACATATAACACAATCTAAGCTTAAAAACCATCTCGAAGAAAGGAAATCAATAATTTTTACCTGAAATATTGATAAGGATTTTAAAAATAGAAAAAAAAAATACTGAACATTACAGAAACACATTTACGTTAGTATTGTGATATATATAGCAATATATGTCAATTAGCTATTTATGTAAATTATTCACAAAAAGAAATGAACTAATTAGAGGTCTATAATCAGTTTATATTTAAAGGAAAATCTGCAACTGTGTTAGTCAAACAAACAAACTCTCTCTCTCTCTCTCACTATCTATCTATGTATCGATCGATCTATCTATCTATTTATCTCGACATATTTTACACTTAATTTCCTTGAATTCTGAAAGGATTTCAGAGCATTACTTCTAGTATTTTAAACGAATTTTTCTTTTTTTCACTTCTTTTGAATGTGATTTAATTAAGCGCTGACATCTTAGGACTATCTCACACTACGCCACTTCGTGTGTCGACGCCACAAACTGTATTGTCGCGTCGCGTCGCTGACATTCTCGACACACATCCGCGACGCCACAGACGCTAGGACTGACTTCACGTGTCGCGGAAATGTGATACTTTTTTCAAGGCAGAACAAGGAAGGATTCAGACGAGGTCCTCCTTGAGCCGTGGATTAAATCCGCGGCCTATTCAGTATATTGCTAAATCCGCCACTGACTATACATGAGGTATTACCTTCATGCCTCGCAGCCTCTCCTTATAGATTTCATTATGGAGTGCCATGAGGCATCAGTGTTATGCCTAAGTGCTCATAAAACATTATATTTCATATTTTCGTACAGTATGCATATTAAATAGACAGAACATATAACAAAATAACGAAATGTTATAAAATTTCATATTGGACTGGGGAATCGCAGTTCCTTTATGTGTAAAATATATTTGGGAATATCTGGTCATATGTGCTATTTTTTAAAATCTAATTTGAAGTAGTAAAGTGAAGCGATAAACAATGTAGTTTTAATGTTGCAATTTCCACCAAGCAGTTCATTGGCTTGGTACCGAATTTTAGAAAATGTAAGAACAAAATGACAACATGCAGATGGCATATCAATGAATCCAGTATGGAATGCACAACACACTATTTCCCACGCTTTCGTCTCTTCAATTCTGTTGCTATAGGAATCTTTGATGGAGTTCCATACACTAGGTTGTGCCTAAATTTCTGAAATGAAAGAGTTTGTGTCGAAACCTTCCATTGAGCTCATCTTTCAGAATGATTATCTGGTTGCTGAAAAGACAAATTATGGAGCTGTGGCGCGTCTTATACATACGAAGTCGCGTAGTGTGCGAAGGTCTTAGTTTGTGTCAGGTGGCAAGTTCCGACGACAAGCCTCCCACAGTGTCACGCTTGTCGCGTAGTGTGCGAAGATCCCACGCCCTCCATTGTAAGAAATGGGAATTCATTACCCCGCGACAAGCCTGCCACAAGAAAGTGGCGCATCTTCGACCACACAGTATTGTAGTGTGTGAAGGGCCTAAATCTCTTACATCATATGCTTGGTATATGTGATACTGAACTTTTAACATGTTCACAGTGAGGTTGGCAACAATGAAAGATACTAAAATTGGTAATAATCTAGTAGACTGAACATAATTTCATTAAAAACTAATAATTGGATAATTGCAAAATAATTAAAAGACACTGTTGCATGACGGTATCTCGGTCCACCTAAAAGTACTAATGTAGTGTGTCAACATACTGAAATGCCGGGTCCACATGACATTTTAAAATCTATGTCTTACTTTGCTCTCGTCTTTTACTGTGTATAAGGAAAATCTCAAATTTTAGTAAGTCTGCGACTGTTTAAATTACTATTCCATTATTATTATTATTATTATTATTATTATTATATGTTTAACACAATAAATAAATTAATACATACAGTAAAACATGATTATGAAATTATTCTTCCTACTCACATATGGGTACTCATATATTTAGCTTCATTGATACCCCGAACCGGTTTGGCCACAACCAATATCAACATTTTAACTAATTTTATACTTGAGCTACCGGAAAGTAACGGAAGGCCGAAGGCGACACGGGCCCCCTTCCCTCTCGGAAGTGGATGCTCACACTTTTAATTCACTCTCTTGGGACCCTGTCTTGGTATTAGTACTAAACCGAACCTGAATTATGAATCCAAGGTGTAATCGTCCTCTCCCAAACCAAGAGGTTTCATGAAATATTATATATATATATATATATATATATATATATATATATATACAGATGGTGATCAGAAAAATGGAAACACCTGTAGTTGGCAACACGTCAGATGTATGGGTTGGTGGTGGTGTCGTGGCACCCGCAGCGCTAGACCGCTGGTGATGGGTTGTTAGGTCGGTCTCCATACTACGTCAGGCGCAGTGGAACAGCAGTGTCCAGTGGCTGCAGCAGACGGAGGTAGTGTAAAATGGGAGATCTCTCAGATTTTCAAAGAGGACAAATTGTTGGTGCGCGGTTATGTGGAGTAAGTGTGACGGCAGTGGCTACTGTGTTAGGTGTGTCGCGTGGAACAGTGTCGAAGGTGATGACGGTCTACACAACACACGGGAAAACCACATCGGGGAAGCGGAACAGTGGGCGGAAGAAAATCATGAGTGACAGGTCACGCCGGGTATTAAAGCGCATTGTCACGCAGGACCGTCGTGCCACTGCGGAGCAAGTGACGGGGGAACTCAATCAGCACCTCCCCCACCCTATTTCGACAATCACAGTCCGTTGAGAATTACATGACATGAACTTACGGGGTCGTGTTGTACGGGCCAAACCGCTCATCAGGGACCATAACGCTTTCCCATGCCGCAAATGGTGCCGCGACCATGCAACTTGGACCGTTGAGGACTCGGATGAGTCATTCTTCACCCTATTCCCAACCACGGGCCGTGTTTATGTGTGGAGAACGCCCAAAGAAGCTTATGATCTGCAGTGTCTCCGCCCAACTGTAAAACATGGCGGCAGCTCGGTGAAGCTGTGGGCCGCCATATCATGGTTTTCATTGCGTCCTGTGGTCACACTTAGCGGACGAATCACTGCCAACGATTCTGTCGTAATTTTAGGAGACCACTTGCATCCTATGATCCGGATGTTGTTCCCGGACAATGACGCCATCTTCCAGGATGATAATGCACCCATTCACACAGCTGGCGTTGTTGCAGCGTGGTTTGAGGAACAACGGGATGAAGTTCAACACCTCCCCAGGCCCGCCCAATCCCCAGATCTCAACATAATTGAACATCTGTGGTCAGTCTTGGAAACACGACTCCGGCGACGATTTCCACCTCCATCCTCTCTCAGAGAACTGGCCGATGCCCTGCACGAGGAATGTTGTAAAATTGCACTTGCTACCATTCACGACCTCTATGCTTCCATCCCACGTCGCATCAAGGCTGTTCTGAAGGCGAAAGGTGGCCCGACACCATATTAATCTGGTAAGTTGCAATTTCGTTCAGGTGTTTCTATTTTTCTGATCACCATCTGTATATATATATATAGGGGTTGGACAAAAAATCTAAAACGTTTGCAAAAGTGTGAAAATCATATCTAGTATGGTGTGGGGCCTCCTTTTGCGTCCAAAACAGCTTCGATCCGACGTGTAAAGGACGTATCCAGCTCCTGAATCGTGGTGTGTGGAATTTTGTACCAATGTTCCTCCAAAACATGCTCCAGTTCCGTCAGGGATGCTGGTGGAGAGTAATGAGACCAAACACGCCTTTCTAACTCAGACCACAATGGCTCAATGATGTTCAGATCTGGTGATTGTGGGACCCAGGGGACGTGTGATAGCTCCTGGTCATGCTCCTCAAACCATGATTTCACAGTTTTTGCAGCGTGAC